>NC_044036.1:105321621-105621621 GCF_901765095.1 Microcaecilia unicolor
TTTTGATCTATTTGGCCTTTGTAGAGAAAAAGCATTATTGCAACATGAATATGACACAGCTTCTACAGAAAGAACTTCTAAGGGAATGGCTATTATATGATCTCATAATTGGAGCTTTACCTGACAACTTGAATTCAGGACAATCTGATAGAAACCACACCCTCTGTCAACTCTGCTGCATGCCAAAGGTTGCTTTTTCAAAGCACTAAGGCTTGGCTCAGATTAGAGAAATGTTCGGGGAAAAAAGCATGTGAGGAAAAGGAAAGCTTCAGATAAGCCGGCATGATGTACTGTTGGGGCACAGCAACTTTGTATCACTCCTAACTACTTACTACTCAGGGCTCCTAATGGTAGGGAAGATCAAGAGCGTGAAGGGGACGAGGGTTTGAGGCCGCAACAGTAGAAATAGTGTATGTGATGAAATTTTTGATAGGGGGCAAGGCCTACAAATTTATGCTTTGGGAGAGCCTCATAGAGGGGTCTTTCGTTTAAAGATAATTTGGTTTGGGGGGGGGGGGGTAATCCAGGTCCTCGGGTCCTTTAGGAATTCCTAGGAAGCCAGAGGTGTTGGACCATGCATCCACACAGGTAACCACTTGTGATGTTTGGCTCAAGAAACTTAATTGTATTTCTTGAGCTATACAACTTACTCATGGGCAGTCTTATGAACATGTAAGCTGGGCCAGACAGTGGTCCATCTCATCATCATCTTATCTGCATCAGTGGAAACAGGCTCTTACTATCTAAAATCCTAAGCAGAACCATGTCTGTGCTCCCTGTAGAAAAGTATGTAGCAACTTATACTTCACCCAGCCTCAAATTTGCTCACATCCTCGTCTTCTAGGAACACATCCAAGCCTTTCTTAAACACTCTGTGCTCCTTGCAATCACTACATCCTGTGGAAGCAGTTCTTCAACTTTACTGCACACTGACTGAAATGTTTCCTTGTGTTCGTCTTGAGACTGCTAACATTCAATTTCATTGGAGGATCCTTGATCCTAGTATTTATGACAGGTTAAAAAACTTCATCTACTCATGATTTGTTATTTTCCACTCATAATCTTGCAGACCTTTATCATGCCCCCCCCCCCCCCATGTTTTCTATTTTCCATGCTAAAAGATTCTTTTATCTGTATGAGAGGTGCCCCAGGTCCTCTGCCATTCTAGTGGCTCTTCATTACAATGAGCGCCATCACCAAGATTTTGCATGATTTTGTATACTTGCACTGGAGCCTATGCTAAATTGAATTTACACTACATTAGTGTTTCTAATGCATGTTGATGCTGATTTAATGCAGGTTAAGGATTGCAATAGTACCAATGTACTTCGTAAATAGACTTTGTAGCTACTTGGAAAATTTCCCCTTCCTCCGCCTAAACTTATATCTTCGACAGATATATTATAACGGTCAACACATGTAACTGTACTATCCTTAATATATCCAGAAATGTCATTTAATGCCTTTGCTTTAATACTTTCATGTTTACCACCATGTAACCCATAACCCTCTGTAAAACCAATTGTATATTCTCTTCTATTTCCAGTATCCATGATGAAGTGTAAGCCACATTGAGCCTGCAAAGAGGTGGGATAATGTGGGATACAAATGCAATAAATAAATAAATAAATAAAATAATGAATTCTTAGAAGACTCATTTTTCTCAGCGGACAAATATGGCTAGTTATAAAAACTAGGGACCACATTTAGCATCTCTGTCAGGCTAGATTTCAAAATGGTGAATCTAGCTGCCTAACTGTATACCACAGTAACTGGAATAAAATCTTGGGAATGGAGAGGTATACAAAAACTTTTGTTCTATCACGTTGATAAACCGAAGCAGAAGTAAACTGGAAGACATTTGGAAAAAACACATGGAATTTAGCAATCTGTGAACTAGAACTGGGCATGTAGCAGTGGGAGGCGTGGGGCAATTCCTACCAAAAAAACAGATAGGAAAGGGCCAAACACAATTTTGCAGTGGGAAAAAAAGAAAAGTTACTGTTACTAGGAAAACACTTGGAGTACAATGGCCTGATTACTTTAAGGTGATCTGCCAGTATGCCAAAGGAGTTTGGTAAGCTGATAATATTTTTCAGTACATTTAAGAGGGAAGTTATCAATGTGAACTACCATTAAAAAGACATGTTATTTTATCACTAACTCGTGCTATTTAGCAGAGGTCCCATTAGATCCAATGAGAACTAGTTAAATAACTGGGGTTAACAGTCAAATAACACATCTTAATGATAGCCCACAATAAAACTTTCCCCTAAAAGAGGTATCATTAGTAGAAAGAGTGAATATTTATCTCCACAGTTCTGATATCTCATCTGCAAAAGGACATAGACAAAGAAAATTCAAAGGACGGTCATCAATATGTTTATGTTCATGAGATTCTTGATATACCGCCTTTCTGTGGTACAAACAAAGGGCCTTGTTTACTAAGGTGTGCTAGTGTTTCAGTGCGTGCTAAAAATTAGCACGCACTAACCGTGTAGACACCCATAGGATATATTATGGGTGTCTACACGGTTAGTGTGCACTAAAAATGTAACATGCCTCTATAAACAGGGCCCAAAGTGGTTTATATATTATATATAGGTATTTTCTCTGTCCCTAGTGGGCTCACAGTCTAAGTTTGTTCCTGAGACTGTGGAGGATTAAGTGAATTGCCCAAGGTCACAAGGGAATTGAACCTGGTTCCCCTGGCTCTCAGGCCACTGCACTAACATTTGGCTACTCCTCCACTCCATGTTATACAGTCTATACAATATACCATAATATAAATTTGAGAGGGTAGCCATATTAGCCTGAAGTAACAAAAATGACAGAGGCAGGTGGCACCTTACAGGTGAACTAATTTATTGAGGCAGATTCCTCAAAAGCTCATACCTCCATAAACTGGGATGTCTGCCAAGTAGACTCTTGTCCTCAAAAATTCATGCCTCAGTAAATTGGTTTGTCCAGATGGTGCTACCTGCCTCTGTCAATTTTGTTATATATAGAGAATCTGATAGAGCAATGATGTACTCTGTAGAAGAAAACAAGGAAAGAAATTTAGATTTGGATTTCATTACTCGCTTTTCCCAATCCTAGCTAAAGGCAAGTTACACTTCAGGTACAGTATGCATTCTCCATCCCCAGAGGGTTTACAACACAAGGGCTAGATTTACGATCATATGTAATAGGCGTTATCACACACTGATGTGAGTTAATGTGAATTACTTCAGTAGTTAGTAAATAGGAGCCATTGACAATAATGAAACCTGTGTTAAATGCCATTAATGGTGTCAAAGTGCAATAATGAACATTAACAATGAACATTAACACATTCAACATGCTTAAACATTAGTAAATCTAGCCCTAAGTTTATACGAACACTCAAATATCTAGCACACTTCAGTAAAATAACAAAAAGCAGCATTTTCCATACAATGAAAATTTTAAAGACAAAGGGGGTCACCGTGAAGTTGAAGGGAGAGCAGCTCTAAAGATATGTGAAGATATACTTTTTAACTTAGGTGGAGACAACCACCTGGAATAGGCTTCCATCAGTCGTCATCAGTGGAGTTCCACAAGGATCCACTATCACCAATCCTCTTCAACCTAATGATGACCCTGTTAGGCAATCCTTATCCACCTAGGCCTTAACCCTTCATATATGCAGACGATGTCATAATATACATCCCGTACAAATCCAAACTGACTGAAATCACCAACAAAATCAAACTCAGCTTAAACATCATGGACTCATGGGCAAATGCATTTCAGCTAAACTCAACAAAGAAAAAACACATTGAGGCTCATTTTCAAAGCACTTAGCCTCCCAAAGTTCCATAGAAACCTATGGAACTTAGCCTCCCAAAGTGCTTTGAAAATGAGCCTCTTAGTCTCATCCTCTCATCCCAACACAGCGTGGACAACCCCCACAACTATCAACACCTCAGACTACACCCTTCCTATCTCAGACAGCCTGAAAATCCTTGGAGTTACAATAGACCGTAACTTAATGCTAGAGAGCCAAGTGGCATCCACAACAAAGAAAATGTTCCACTCAATATGGAAACTCAAACATCTTAAACAATTCTTCCTGTGGGATACATTTCGCAACCTGGTACAATCAATGGTACTTAGCCACCTAGATTATTGCAACGGAATGTACGCGAGATGCAAGGAACAGACCTAAAAGAAGCTTCAGACGCTTAGAACACGGCAGCTAGGCTTATATTTGGAAAAACGCAATATGAAAGCGCAAAACCCTCCGCGAAAAACTACACTGGCCCAATTAAAGAATGCATTACCTTCAAATCTGCACCATAGTTCACAAAATAATCTACGGTGAAGCCCCTGGATATATGACAGACCTAATCGACTTACCAACTAGAAACACCTCAAATCAACACAAACATATCTAAATCGCACTACCCAAGCTGCAAAGGCCTCAAATACAAATCAAGCTATGCTCCAGCTTTTCCTACATAAGTACACAACTCTGGAACACATTACCAAAAGCCTTGAAAACGACGCACGACCACCTAAACTTCCGGAAATCACTACAAACTAACCTTTCAAAAAGGCATACCCTGCGGATCCAACTAAATGCCTGATCTCTACGACACAACAAAATTAAAATACGTAATGGACATAACTCAATTCTCCATTCATGCTTCCCTAAATGTGACTTTGCCACATGAACTCTATCCTCCCACAATATCACTCTGTATTGATCTCACCGGAGCCGTCAAACGCCTTCCAGTACTATGTAAGCCACATTGAGCCTACAAATATGCGGGAAAAATGTGGGATACAAATGCAACAATAAAAATAAAAACTGGCAAAATTCAAGTATGCATGGAATGGACACAATAGTAATTTTATAAGTGACTTGAGGGTGCAGAACAGCATTTTACAAGTCAGATAGGCATTTATAAAAGTACCTGAGATTTGCTGGCTGCACCGACCACACTTTTTAAATCCACTCGGGACCTTCGAGGACATCGACAGAAAAATCGCGTCGGCGAGGTCAAAACCGTCGATGGTGGCAGTAAAAAGGCCACAAAAAAAAGGAAACTCAGACGTGCGGCCAAGGCCGCGACGACAGCAAAAGTAAGGGAGAAAAACACCACTCGACGGAAGGAGACTTCTCTACTTTTTTTTTAAACACGAGGGGAAAAAGGAACGCGAACGCGCATACACAAAAAAGAAATAGCGGACAAGGCCGCAGAACGTTTTTCTGGGGCTGACAAGGAGAGGGACGAAACGTCTCTCTCCAGCGTGGAAAAAAACAGAAATGAGCGGTAGTGGTCACGCACAGGTGGAAGATGGCCGTGCATGCGCGGTGGGCGTGCCCTGCATGCGGGACCTCCCGCAAGACTTTTCTTCGGTTGGAGGGGGCTGCCGTGGACGTCTACCCAGTCGTGAGAACAAGCAGCCTGCTTGTCCTCGGAGAAAGATCTTTTACAATAGCTATCTCCTGTCTACCTTACTAATAATTTTATGGAATTTTTCTCCAGTTCTTGTCCAAACTACTTTTAAATCCCGCTATGTTAGTTGACCTCCAGCCACAGGCGGGGGGGGGGGGGGGAACAGCTTTCTATGATTTGATTCTATCTGCTGGTCCTTAGTTTCAAGGCACTTCTCTTGTTCTTGTGTTCACAACAATTTGCCCACCTTCTATAGAATAATGCTTACTGTTGGTTCCGCGTGTGAAGATTTACACCAACTGAAACCTGGTGTAAATCATGCCTAAATTAGGCACAGAACTGTCATATTCCACAACACAACGCACAATTTCTAGGAATGCCCCTGATCCACCCATACCCTCCCATGGCCACACCCCCTTTTTAGATCCATGTGGAAAATTTACGCATGCATCTTTATAGAATCCTGACTAGGAAGATGCACATAAAACAACAAGGCAAGTGATCTGCAAAATACAACGTGGAAAAATAAGCCAGCAGATCAGTATAACATCAAAAGGATTTTATTAAAGATACCGTGTGTAAGAAAGTTGACTGAACAGGCCATGTTTCGCCCACAAAGGGCTGCATCAGGGGCTAGATTGTATCCTTTGATAGCGGAGTATCCATTTGCGATTTGTAAACATAATAGGATTGCCGTTTGTGCTGTTTTTCTTCACTTATTTTTTCCTTGTCCAGATATGAAAATTGCAATTGTTCTTTTCAAAGGATACAATCTAGCCCCTGACGCAGCCCTTTGGGGCGAAACACGGCCTGTGTCGGGCAACTTTCTTACACACGGTATCCTTAGGAAGATGCACAATAAATTTTAGCTGCTGCCGATTAGCAGCAATAATTGCTTATTAGCGCCCAATTATTGCCAATTAAAACTCATTTGTCAAATAAGTTGCACGTGTAATTATAGAATGTGCCCGATGTGCATCAGATTTTGGCATGCAATTTTGGGCATCATATATAGAATCCAATAATCAATCAGTATGTAAATGCTAATGCCTGCTTTACCGAATTACCCCCTACAGGCAAAACCTTAGCACAGCTAAATGACCGATTTGTCAAGTAACCGATGGACTACATTGCTTTTATCTGTTTCACATGCTAACGTCGGCTTTGGTTTTTAAAACCAGACATGTTCCGCAGCATTCTTTCTCAACTCAAATTTCTGTTTTTTCAGCAAGCAGTTTTAAGTAAAAGCTTGGACAGCTTCTACTGTATATGTGCCAAGTTTATGCTTTTAACACTGTTAGAAGCACTAAAATCTCCCTGCAACGTGAACAGCGGGGTTGCATTAGCTTAGGCTCTCAGACTAGGTTAAGTCTTATACTAAGGCCATGATGAAATTGTTAATGCAGTAACTGGCACTGGAGACAAAAAGAAAACCGAAAGGAATCCCATGGAGAGTGTACACAGCAAATGACAGTGGAAAGTTGGAGAGGCTTTGGAAAAACAAACAAGGTGATCATCACATCACAAAAACACTTTATCTTTGGTACACTGACAGGCTTATTTTCAAAACAGAAGGGCGCCATCTTTCGACACAAATTGGGAGATGGGTGTCCTTCTCCCAGGGTCGCCCAAATCAGCATAATCGAAAGCCGATTTTGGGAGTCCTCAACTGTTTTCCGTCGCGAGGATGACCAAAGTTCACGGGGGCGTGTTGAAAGCATAGCAAAGGAGGGACTGAGGCGTGGCTAACACATGGGTGTCTCGACTGATAATGGAAAAAAGAAGGGCATCCCTGACGAGCAATTGGGCAACTTTACTTGGTCCATTTTTTCTTATGACCAAGCCTCAAAAAGGTGCCCAAACTGACTAGATGACCATCGGAGGGAATCGGGGATGACCTCCCCTTACTCCCCGAGTGGTCACTAACCCCCTCCCATCCTCAAAAAAATTCTTTAAAAATATGATTGCCAGCTTCTATGCCAGCCTCAGATGTCATACTCAGCTCCATCACAGCAGTATGCAGGTCCCTGGAGCAGTTTTAGTGGGTGCAGTGCAGTGGACCCAGGCTCATCCCCCCCACCTGTTACACTTGTGGTGGTAAATGTGAGTCCTTCAAAACCCACCAGAAACCCACTGTACCCACATCTAGGTGCCCACCTTCACCCCTTAGGGCTATGGTAGTGGTGTACAGTTGTGGGTAGTGGGCTTTGGGGAGATTTGGGGGGCTCAGCACACAAGGTAAGGGAGCTATGTACCTGGAGCAATTTCTGAAATCCACTGCAGTGCCCGGTTGGTGTTCTGGCATGTCAGGGGGACCAGTGCACTACGAATGGTGGCTCCTCCCATGACCAAATGGCTTGGATTTGGTCGTTTCCGAGATGGGTGTCCTCGGTTTCCATTATCGGTGAAAATCGGGGACGACCATCTCTAAGGACGACCTAAATTTTGTGATTTGGCATCCCCGACTATATTATTGAAACGAAAGATGGACGCCCATCTTGTTTCGATAATACGGGTTTCCCTGCCCCTTCGCTGGGGCGTCCTGCGAGGATGTCCTCAGGAAAACATTGGCGCCCCTTCCGATTATGCCCCTCTGATTCACTTGGTATGTGCATGTGCACCTGTTCCTGCATTTTCACTCCCTTTTAAACCTACGAGAGACACTGTGTATTTTTTCTGCAATAGTGTTTTACACTGAAGTTTGCTACAGGAGCATCGTGAATACCAAGGTCTTTTTAAAGACCAGTTTAATAACTACAGAAGCGTTTCCCAATGTTAAATTCTGACAGTGCTTTGGATATATCATCAATTCATGACCCCGAGGCAGGATGTGCCAAAACACAGTGCCTTGTCGGGCTTTGCACAATTTCTGCAAGTGCCAGAAATAAGTGTTTTTGTGATTTTATGATCATCTTGTGTCTCTGATTTTTCCAAAGCCTTCAACAACTTCCAACTGTCAGTAATTGGCATTGATCATGTCTTTTTCATTGGGGGTAGGAAGAAACCCAAAGTTAACATGGGTGGGCACTGGCCATACAGCTCTGAGATATACTACTCTAAATGACAAATAATGCCTCAGAGTACACCTGAAACCACTTAAATCTCCCTTATACACAAAACTCTTTGGTAGTTTTAATGCTCCTCAATATCCAAAGATGAGAACTATGAGAATGGCCATAGTCTACTTGCCGAAAATACATTTGCCTTAATGATTGCAAACTCAGCCATACATGTGTCTTGTTTCAATACCTTCATAAGTACACCTGACAGTAGACTTCTAAACACTCTGAACAGCTGTCATACATCATGGGTGCACCTGAAATATGTTAAGTTCACAGGGGTAGATTTTCAGCCAGTGTAGTGACTCCTTAAGTTAAATGCTGACACTGTAGCTTAACGTAATCCAAATATTCAATCAGTGCTATATATAAGCAGCAACATTGAATACCCAGTTTCTGTGGTCATCGCATTGACATAATCCATTTAGTTTAGGCCTAAACTAGACAATTTATCTGGACAGTGGCTGAAAATCATCATTCTCTGGATTCTATAAAGATTACCAAAATTTGGCCACAGATCCCAGAACCAAACTAATTAGGTAATGAGCTGTCAATCAATTGTTGATGTTAACTGGCACTATACTCTGTTCTATAATACTACACACCTAAATTGTCTCGTACACAACTGAAAAGGGGGCACAGGAGGGTCAGTGGCGATCCCAAAATTTAGGGTCATTTAATGATTCCAACTACCATTTGCAACAGGTTTCAGCAGGTGTAAGTACTTATATGGCGCTCAAAAATGCATACATAAATATGGGTGTGTACCCAATTTGTGCATGCAATTTCATTAATTAATGAGCCAATTAGCACAGAGAATTGGGCACTAATAATTATTGGCACTAACTGGTATTAATTAAAATTTGCACACACATCTTCAGGCATTGGGATCTGCACGTAAAATTTACGTGTGGATCTGAAAAGCAGGCATGGTCATGGGATGAGCATGGGCGGATCAAGGGCATTCCTGGAATTTATGTGCGGTTTTTATAGAATATGGTAGGTCCACAACCTAATTTAGGCACAAGAATTTACACCAGGTTTTACCTGGTGCAAATCCTCATGTCAAAACTGGGCATGGATCCCTGCGCCAAACACTATTCTATAAATGGCGCACAGCTATGAGCGCCATTTAGAATAACACTTAGCGCCTTTTGTTTTTTTTAATTAGCACCCATATTTGTAGAACTGATGCTTGATGCAGATTTTCCCAGCACCTAACTTTGAAAGTTCGCCCTGCTGTTCCATAAACTGGCAGTATATTATACGAATAGCACTGGGACATTCAATCAGATTTTAGGCCTGATACTATCCATAAGAGGGCTGAAAATCCAAGGACCAGTCACACATTTACTGGTCACCAGTGCACATAAGTTGACTTGAATAACAGCCGACTGACTTCAAGGACTTACCAATGATAAACTATACACACTTATGAAAACAATTCAATTATATTTAAAGATGTCTCAAGAGGAGGTATTTAAACTTGACCAGACCTAGGTCTGCTTAAAAGACACTCATCTAAACACCCATCGCAATACCCTGTGAAGTTTTGTTAAACCCTGCCCAAGTTTTGCAATATCTTTCAAATGTTTTACAACAAATATACTGTAAAGCCCTATTACTCTGGATTTTCAAAAAAAGATAGAAATAAGATTTGAAAGATTGTTTATTTTTTAGTTTTTGTAGTTATAAATGCACAAGGAAAGGTAGTAGATGGGATACTAGAGGGATCCTTCAAACTTTTAAAACTCAAAGGTATGTTGTCTACTAGTAGTACTTGAACCGACATTATAATGTACTTTTTTCAATGTTGTTTGTGTTATTTTATTTGCACTTGTTGGTTCAAGAAAATGACCTTTGAAAAATGAAATAAATATATAAATGCGCAAGGAAAATATTGTGGATATAAGATACCCTGAAGATGGTGTCATAGTATTGGACGTCTGTCATGAAATGCCTAGCCACCCATCTGGGGCAACCCCGCGGTCACTTAAAGATTACAGCAGCTCAGGTCTGCCTGCACCTGTTGCTTGTGCTCTACACTAGCACTCTCCTCCCACTGACTAGGTCACAACTCTCTCAACTTATTCCCAGTGATTTCTAGGTTACTGGGGCCACAATTCAAGTGGTACCACAGTTCCCAGAAAGCACTCAAAGACCCAACACACAAACCACCAGGATTCTTTTATCAGTCCAGACAGGCAGAGGCAATAAACTGAAAATTGTTTATGGTCTTAAAAATATTGAACAATGAACAGAAAAAAGTGCAATCAGCAATAATAACGGGTAACTGAAAGGGAAAGGGAGATGGGACTTGATATTCACCTTTCTGTGGTTGTTGTTTTATTTTTTGTTTTGCAACTACATTCAAAGCAGTTTACATAGTATTAAAGGTATTTATTTGTAACTGGGGCACTGGAGGGTTAAATGATCATAACTTATAATGCTTGACATGATGTAATATTGTAAGCCACATTGAGCCTGCAAATAGGTGGGAAAATGGGGATAGAAATGCAACAAATAAATAAATAACACTAACTTGACCTTTGTTTACTATCTAAGTAGTACCTGGGAAGATCAGGACATATAACTGTTCACAGGGCCTCAGCAAAGAGATTCTACTCTTTCTTTCTGGCTAAGACTAGGGCAAAAGCCAGCACATTCCAAATGAAATTGAGCTCCTGGGCCAATCAGAGCCCAGAACAACAAGTTTCAAATGTATACTGCTCACAGTACTGCAGATCACTTCCTCACTGAGTGAAACTAAAGAGGGAGCACTCACTTTTCTATAACAGCTTTAACATAAAACACACACCTCTTGCTGGCCACTAAAAGAAATACACTTCAGGAAATATTTCAATACAGGTTAGAGGCTTAAATACACTGACGGTCTTTTAGTAAAGATTAGCTCGCGTTATCTGCATCAGGTCTCTATAGGAATAATATGAGCCCTGATGTAGATAACTCGAGCTAATCTTTACTAAAAGACCGTCAGTGTATTTTAAGCCTCTAACCTGTATTGAAATATTTCCTGAAGTGTATTTCTTTTAGTGGCCAGCAAGAGGTGTGTGTTTTATGTTAAAGCTGTTATAGAAAAGTGAGTGCTCCCTCTTTAGTTTCACTCAGTGAGGAAGTGATCTGCAGTACTGTGAGCAGTATACATTTGAAACTTGTTGTTCTGGGCTCTGATTGGCCCAGGAGCTCAATTTCATTTGGATGTGCTGGCTTTTGCCCTAGTCTTAGCCAGAAAGAAAAGAGAGTAGAATCTCTTTGCTGAGGCCCTGTGAACAGTTATATGTCCTGATCTTCCCAGGTACTACTTAGATAGTAAACAAAGGTCAAGTTAGTGTTATTTATTTATTTGTTGCATTTCTATCCCACATTTTCCCACCTATTTGCAGGCTCAATGTGGCTTACAATATTACATCATGTCAAGCATTATAAGTTATGAGTCATTTAACCCTCCATTGCCCCAGTTACAAATAAATACCTTTATATACTATGTAAACTGCTTTGAATGTAGTTGCAAAAACAAAATAAACAACAACCACAGAAAGGTGAATATCAAGTCCCATCTCCCTTTCCCTTTCAGTTACCGTTATTATTTGCTGATTGCACTTTTTCTGTTCATTGTTCAATATTTTTAAGACCATAAACAATTTTCAGTTTATTGCCTCTGCCTGTCTGGACTGAAAAGAATCCTGGTGGTTTGTGTGTTGGGTCTTTGAGTGCTTTCTGGGAACTGTGGTACCACTTGAATTGTGGCCCCAGTAACCTAGAAATCACTGGGAATAAGTTGAGAGAGTTGTGACCTAGTCAGTGGGAGGAGAGTGCTAGTGTAGAGCACAAGCAACAGGTGCAGGCAGACCTGAGCTGCTGTAATCTTTAAGTGACCGCGGGGTTGCCCCAGATGGGTGGCTAGGCATTTCATGACAGACGTCCAATACTATGACACCATCTTTCAGGGGCATCTTATATCCACAATATTTTCCTTGCGCATTTATATATTTATTCATTTTTCAAAGGTCATTTTCTTGAACCAACAAGTGCAAATAAAATAAACAGCAAACAACATTGAAAAAAGTACATTATAATGTGCGGTTCAAGTTACTACTAGTAGACAACATACCTTTGAGTTTTAAAAGTTTGAAGGATCCCTCTATATCCCATCTACTACCTTTCCTTGTGCATTTATAACTACAAAAACTAAAAAAATAAACATCTTTCAAATCTTATTTTCTATCTTTTTTTGAAAATCCAGAGTAATAGGGCTTTACAGTATATTTGTTGTAAAACATTTGAAAGATATTTGCAAAACTTGGGCAGGGTTTAACAAAACTTCACAGGGTATTGCGATGGGTGTTTAGATGAGTGTCTTTAAGCAGACCTAGGTCTGGTCAAGTTTAAATACCTCCTCTTGAGACATCTTTAAATATAATTGAATTGTTTTCATAAGTGTGTGTATAGTTTATCATTGGTAAGTCCTTGAAGTCAGTCGGCTGTTATTCAAAGTCAACTTATGTGCACTGGTGACCAGTAAATGTGTGTGTCCTTGGATTTTCAGCCCTCTTATGGATAGTATCAGGCCTAAAATCTGATTGAATGTCCCAGTGCTATTCGTATAATATACTGCCAGTTTATGGAACAGCAGGGCGAACTTTCAAAGTTAGGTGCTGGGAAAATCTGCATCAAGCATCAGTTCTACAAATATGGGTGCTAATTAAAAAAAACAAAAGGCGCTAAGTGTATTCTATAAATGGCGCTCATAGCTGGTGCGCCATTTATAGAATAGTGTTTGGCGCAGGGATCCATGCCCAGTTTGACATGAGGATTTGCACCAGGTAAAACCTGGTGTAATTCTTGTGCCTAAATTAGTGTGGACCTACCATATTCTATAAAACCGCACATAAATTCCAGGAATGCCCTGATCCGCCCATGCTCATCCCATGACCATGCCTGCTTTTCAGATCCACACGTAAATTTTACGTGCAGATCCCAATGCCTGAAGATGTGTGCAAATTTTAATTAATACCAGTTAGTGCCAATAATTATTAGTGCCCAATTCTCTGTGCTAATTGGCTCATTAATTAATGAAATTGCATGCACAAATTGGGTACACACCCATATTTATGTATGCATTTTTGAGCGCCCATATAAGTACTTACACCTGCTGAAACCTGTTGCAAATGGTAGTTGGAATCATTAAATGACCCTAAATTTGGGATCGCCACTGACCCTCCTGTGCCCCCTTTTCAGTTGTGTACGAGACAATTTAGGTGTGTAGTATTATAGAACAGAGTATAGTGCCAGTTAACATCAACAATTGATTGACAGCTCATTACCTAATTTGGTTCTGGGATCTGTGGCCAAATTTTGGTAATCTTTATAGAATCCAGAGAATGATGATTTTCAGCCACTGTCCAGATAAATTGTCTAGTTTAGGCCTAAACTAAATGGATTATGTCAATGCGATGACCACAGAACTGGGTATTCAATGTTGCTGCTTATAAGTATAGCACTGATTGAATATTTGGATTACGTTAAGCTACAGTGTCAGCATTTAACTTAAGGAGTACTACACTGGCTGAAAATCTACCCCTGTGAACTTAACATATTTCAGGTGCACCCATGATGTATGACAGCTGTTCAGAGTGTTAGAAGTCTACTGTCAGGTGTACTTATGAAGGTATGAAACAAGACACATGTATGGCTGAGTTTTGCAATCATTAAGGCAAATGTATTTTCGGCAAGTAGACTGTGGCCATTCTCATAGTTCTCATCTTTGGATATGTGAGGAGCATTAAACTACCAAAGAGTTTTGTGTATAAGGGAGATTTAAGTGGTTTCAGGTGTACTCTGAGGCATTATTTGTCATTTAGAGTAGATATCTCAGAGCTGTATGGCCAGTGCCCACCCATGTTAACTTTGGGTTTCTTCCTACCCCCAATGAAAAAGACATGATCAATGCCAATTACTGACAGTTGGAAGTTGTTGAAGGCTTTGGAAAATCAGAGACACAAGATGATCATAAAATCACAAAAACCTTTATTTCTGGCACTTGCAGAAATTGTGCAAAGCCCGACAAGGCACTGTGTTTTGGCACATCCTGCTCAGGGTCATGAATTGATGATATATCCAAAGCACTGTCAGAATTTAACATTGGGAAACGCTTCTGTAGTTATTAAACTGGTCTTTAAAAAGACCTTGGTATTCACGATGCTCCTGTAGCAAACTTCAGTGTAAAACACTATTGCAGAAAAAATACACAGTGTCTCGTAGGTTTAAAAGGGAGTGAAAAATGCAGGAACGGTGCACATGCACATACCAAGTGAATCAGAGGGGCTAATCGAAGGGGCGCCAATGTTTTCCTGAGGAATCCTCGCAGGACGCCCCAGCGAAGGGGCAGGGAAACCCGTATTATCGAAACAAGATGGGCGTCCATCTTTCGTTTCAATAATATAGTCGGGGATGCCCCAATCACAAAATTTAGGTCGTCTTAGAGATGGTCGTCCCCGATTTTCACCGATAATGGAAACCGAGGACACCCATCTCGGAAACGACCAAATCCAAGCCATTTGGTCATGGGAGGAGCCACCATTCGTAGTGCACTGGTCCCCCTGACATGCCAGAACACCAACCGGGCACTGCAGTGGATTTCAGAAATTGCTCCCAGGTACATAGCTCCCTTACCTTGTGTGCTGAGCCCCCCAAATCTCCCCAAAGCCCACTACCCACAACTGTACACCACTACCATAGCCTAAGGGGTGAAGGTGGGCACCTAGATGTGGGTACAGTGGGTTTCTGGTGGGTTTTGAAGGACTCACATTTACCACCACAAGTGTAACAGGTGGGGGGGATGAGCCTGGGTCCACTGCACTGCACCCACTAAAACTGCTCCAGGGACCTGCATACTGCTGTGATGGAGCTGAGTATGACATCTGAGGCTGGCATAGAAGCTGGCAATCAATATTTTTAAAGAATTTTTTTGAGGATGGGAGGGGTTAGTGACCACTCGGGGAGTAAGGGAGGTCATCCCCGATTCCCTCCGATGGTCATCTAGTCAGTTTGGGCACCTTTTTGAGGCTTGGTCATAAGAAAAAATGGACCAAGTAAAGTTGCCCAATTGCTCGTCAGGGATGCCCTTCTTTTTTCCATTATCAGTCGAGGACACCATGTGTTAGCCACGCCTCAGTCCCTCCTTTGCTATGCTTTCAACACGCCCCCGTGAACTTTGGTCATCCTCGCGACGGAAAAACAGTTGAGGACTCCCAAAATCGGCTTTCGATTATGCTGATTTGGGCGACCCTGGAGAAGGACACCCATCTCCCAATTTGTGTCGAAAGATGGACGCCCTTGTTTTTGAAAATAAGCCTGTCAGTGTACCAAAGATAAAGTGTTTTTGTGATGTGATGATCACCTTGTTTGTTTTTCCAAAGCCTCTCCAACTTTCCACTGTCATTTGCTGTGTACACTCTCCATGGGATTCCTTTCGGTTTCTTTTTGTCTCCAGTGCCAGTTACTGCATTAACAATTTCATCATGGCCTTAGTATAAGACTTGATAACCTAGTCTGAGAGCCTAAGCTAATGCAACCCCGCTGTTCACGTTGCAGGGAGATTTTAGTGCTTCTAACAGTGTTAAAAGCATAAACTTGGCACATATACAGTAGAAGCTGTCCAAGCTTTTACTTAAAACTGCTTGCTGAAAAAACAGAATTTGAGTTGAGAAAGAATGCTGCGGAACATGTCTGGTTTTAAAAACCAAAGCCGACGTTAGCATGTGAAACAGATAAAAGCAATGTAGTCCATCGGTTACTTGACAAATCGGTCATTTAGCTGTGCTAAGGTTTTGCCTGTAGGGGGTAATTCGGTAAAGCAGGCATTAGCATTTACATACTGATTGATTATGGATTCTATATATGATGCCCAAATTGCATGCCAAAATCTGATGCACATCGGGCACATTCTATAATTACACGTGCAACTTATTTGACAAATGAGTGTTAATTGGCAATAATTGGGCGCTAATAAGCAATTATTGTGCTAATCGGCAGCAGCTAAAATTTATATGTGCATCTTCCTAAGGATACCGGTGTAAGAAAGTTGCCCGACACAGGCCGTGTTTCGCCCACAAAGGGCTGCGTCAGGGGCTAGATTGTATCCTTTTGAAAAGAACAATTGCAATTTTCATATCTGGACAAGGAAAAAATAAGTGAAGAAAAAAACAGCACAAACGGCAAATCCTATTATGTTTACAAATCGCAAATGGATACTCCGCTATCAAAGGATACAATCTAGCCCCTGATGCAGCCCTTTGTGGGCGAAACATGGCCTGTGTCAGTCAACTTTCTTACACACGGTATCTTTAATAAAATCCTTTTGATGTTATACTGATCTGCTGGCTTATTTTCCACGTTGTATTTTGCAGATCACTTGCCTTGTTGTTTTATGTGCATCTTCCTAGTCAGGATTCTATAAAGATGCATGCGTAAATTTTCCACATGGATCTAAAAAGGGGGTGTGGCCATGGGAGGGGTATGGGTGGATCAGGGGCATTCCTAGAAATTGTGCGTTGTGTTGTGGAATATGACAGTTCTGTGCCTAATTTAGGCACGATGATTTACACCAGGTTTCAGTTGGTGTAAATCTTCACACGCGGAACCAGACAGTAAGCATTATTCTATAGAAGGTGGGAAATTGTTGTGAACACAAGAACAAGAGAAGTGCCTTGAAACTAAGGACCAGCAGATAGAATCAAATCATAGAAAGCTGTTCCCCCCCCCCCCCCCCGCCTTGTGGCTGGAGGTCAACTAACATAGCGGGATTTAAAAGTAGTTTGGACAAGAGACTGGAGAAAATTCCATAAAATTATTAGTAAGGTAGACAGGAGATAGCTATTGTAAAAAGATCTTTCTCCGAGGACAAGCAGGCTGCTTGTTCTCACGACTGGGTAGACGTCCACGGCAGCCCCTCCAACCGGAAGAAAAGTCTTGCGGGAGGTCCCGCATGCAGGGCACGCCCACCGCGCATGCACGGCCATCTTCCCACCTGTGCGTGACCACTACCGCTCAGTTTCTGTTTTTCCACGCTGGAGAGAGACGGAGTTTCGTCCCTCTCCTTGTCAGCCCCAGAAAAACGTTCTGCGGCCTTGTCCGCTATTTCTTTTTTGTGTATGCGCGTTCGCGTTCCTTTTTCCCCTCGTGTTTAAAAAAAAAGTAGAGAAGTCTCCCATTCCGTCGAGTGTGTTTCTCCCTTTACTTTTGCTGTCGTCGCGGCCTTGTGGCCGCACGTCTGAGTTTCCTTTTTTGTTGTGGCCTTTTTACTGCCACCATCGACGGTTTTGACCTCGCCGACGCGATTTTTCTGTCGATGTCCTCGAAGGTCCCGAGTGGATTTAAAAAGTGTGGTCGGTGCAGCCAGCAAATCTCAGGTACTTTTATAAATGCCTATCTGAACTTGTAAAATGCTGTTCTGCACCCTCAAGTCACTTATAAAATTACTATTGTGTCCATTCCATGCATACTTGAATTTTGCCAGTTTTATTTATTTATTTGTTGCATTTGTATCCCACATTTTCCCGCATATTTGTAGGCTCAATGTGGCTTACATAGTACTGGAAGGCGTTTGACGGCTCCGGTGAGATCAAATACAGAGTGATATTGTGGGAGGATAGAGTTCATGTGGCAAAGTCACATTTAGGGAAGCATGAAGTGGAGGAATTGAGTTATGTCCATTACGTATTTTAATTTTGTTGTGTCGTAGAGATCAGGCATTTAGGTTGGATCCGCAGGGTATGCCTTTTTGAAAAGGTTAGTTTGTAGTGATTTCCGGAAGTTTAGGTGGTCGTGCGTCGTTTTCAAGGCTTTTGGTAATGTGTTCCAGAGTTGTGTACTTATGTAGGAAAAGCTGGATGCATAGCTTGATTTGTATTTGAGGCCTTTGCAGCTTGGGTAGTGCAGATTTAGATATGTTTGTGTTGATTTGAGGTGTTTCTAGTTGGTAAGTCGATTAGGTCTGTCATATATCCAGGGGCTTCACCGTAGATTATTTTGTGAACTATGGTGCAGATTTTGAAGGTAATGCATTCTTTAATTGGGAGCCAGTGTAGTTTTTCGCGGAGGGGTTTTGCGCTTTCATATTGCGTTTTTCCAAATATAAGCCTAGCTGCCGTGTTCTAAGCGGTCTGAAGCTTCTTTTAGGTCTGTTCCTTGCATCTCGCGTACATTCCGTTGCAATAATCTAGGTGGCTAAGTACCATTGATTGTACCAGGTTGCGAAATGTATCCCACAGGAAGAATTGTTTAAGATGTTTGAGTTTCCATATTGAGTGGAACATTTTCTTTGTTGTGGATGCCACTTGGCTCTCTAGCATTAAGTTACGGTCTATTGTAACTCCAAGGATTTTCAGGCTGTCTGAGATAGGAAGGGTGTAGTCTGAGGTGTTGATAGTGTGGGGGTTGTCCACGCTGTGTTGGGATGAGAGGATGAGACTAAGAGGCATATTTTCAAAGCACTTTGGGAGGCTAAGTTCCATAGGTTTCTATGGAACTTTGGGAGGCTAAGTGCTTTGAAAATGAGCCTCAATGTGTTTTTTCTTTGTTGAGTTTTAGCTGAAATGCATTTGCCCATGAGTCCATGATGTTTAAGCTGAGTTTGATTTTGTTGGTGATTTCAGTCAGTTTGGATTTGTACGGGATGTATATTATGACATCGTCTGCATATATGAATGGGTTAAGGCCTAGGGTGGATAAGGATTTGCCTAACAGGGTCATCATTAGGTTGAAGAGGATTGGTGATAGTGGTGATCCTTGTGGAACTCCACTGATGACGACTGATGGAAGCCTATTCCAGGTGGTTGTCTCCACCTAAGTTAAAAAGTATATCTTCACATATCTTTAGAGCTGCTCTCCCTTCAACTTCACGGTGACCCCCTTTGTCTTTAAAATTTTCATTGTATGGAAAATGCTGCTTTTTGTTATTTTACTGAAGTGTGCTAGATATTTGAGTGTTCGTATAAACTTAGGGCTAGATTTACTAATGTTTAAGCATGTTGAATGTGTTAATGTTCATTGTTAATGTTCATTATTGCACTTTGACACCATTAATGGCATTTAACACAGGTTTCATTATTGTCAATGGCTCCTATTTACTAACTACTGAAGTAATTCACATTAACTCACATCAGTGTGTGATAACGCCTATTAACATATGATCGTAAATCTAGCCCTTGTGTTGTAAACCCTCTGGGGATGGAGAATGCATACTGTACCTGAAGTGTAACTTGCCTTTAGCTAGGATTGGGAAAAGCGAGTAATGAAATCCAAATCTAAATTTCTTTCCTTGTTTTCTTCTACAGAGTACATCATTGCTCTATCAGATTCTCTATATATAACAAAATTGACAGAGGCAGGTAGCACCATCTGGACAAACCAATTTACTGAGGCATGAATTTTTGAGGACAAGAGTCTACTTGGCAGACATCCCAGTTTATGGAGGTATGAGCTTTTGAGGAATCTGCCTCAATAAATTAGTTCACCTGTAAGGTGCCACCTGCCTCTGTCATTTTTGTTACTTCAGGCTAATATGGCTACCCTCTCAAATTTATATATTTATGGTATATGTATAGACTGTATAACATGGAGTGGAGGAGTAGCCAAATGGTTAGTGCAGTGGCCTGAGAGCCAGGGGAACCAGGTTCAATTCCCTTGTGACCTTGGGCAATTCACTTAATCCTCCACAGTCTCAGGAACAAACTTAGACTGTGAGCCCACTAGGGACAGAGAAAATACCTATATATAATATATAAACCACTTTGGGCCCTGTTTAATAGAGGCATGTTAGCATTTTAGTGCACACTAACCGTGTAGACACCCATAATATTCCTATGGGTGTCTACACGGTTAGTGCGTGCTAATTTTTAGCACGCACTGAAAACACTAGCACACCTTAGTAAACAAGGCCCTTTGTTTGTACCACAGAAAGGCGGTATATCAAGAATCTCATGAACATAAACATATTGATGACCGTCCTTTGAATTTTCTTTGTCTATGTCCTTTTGCAGATGAGATATCAGAACTGTGGAGAAAATATTCACTCTTTCTACTAATGATACCTCTTTTAGGGGAAAGTTATTATTGTGGGCTATCATTAAGAGTGTTATTTGACTGTTAACCCCAGTTATTTGTAACTAGTTCTCATTGGATCTAATGGGACCTCTGCTAAAATAGCACGAGTTAGTGATAAAATAACATGTCTTTTTAATGGTAGTTCACATTGATAACTTCCCTCTTAAATGTACTGAAAAATATTATCAGCTTACCAAACTCCTTTGGCATACTGGCAGATCACCTTAAAGTAATCAGGCCATTGTACTCCAAGTGTTTTCCTAGTAACAGTAACTTTTCTTTTTTCCCATCTGCAAAATTGTGTTTGGCCCTTTCCTATCTGTTTTTTTGGTAGGAATTGCCCCACGCCTCCCACTGCTACATGCCCAGTTCTAGTTCACAGATTGCTAAATTCCATTGTTTTTCCAAATGTCTTCCAGTTTACTTCTGCTTCGGTTTATCAACGTGATAGAACAAAAGTTTTTGTATACCTCTCCATTCCCAAGATTTTATTCCAGTTACTGTGGTATACAGTTAGGCAGCTAGATTCACCATTTTGAAAATCTAGCCTGACAGAGATGCTAAATGTGGTCACCTAGTTTTTATAACTAGCCATATTTGTCCGCTGAGAAAAATGAGTCTTCTAAGAAATTCAGTTATTTATTTATTTATTTATTTATTGCATTTGTATCCCACATTATCCCACCTCTTTGCAGGCTCAATGTGGCTTACAATTCATCATGGATACTGGAAATAGAAGAGAATATACAATTGGTTTTACAGAGGGTTATGGGTTACATGGTGGTAAGATACATGAAAGTATTAAAGCAAAAGGCATTAAATGACATTTCTGGATATTAAGGATAGTACAGTTACATGTGTTGACCGTTATAATATATCTTGTCGAAGAGATAAGTTAGGGGGAGGAAGGGGAAATTTCCAAGTAGCTACAAAGTCTATTTACTGAAGTACATTGGTACTATTGCAATCCTTAACCTGCATTAAATCAGCATCAACATGCATTAGAAACACTAATGTAGTGTAGTAAATTCAATTTTAGCATAGGCTCCAGTGCAAGTATACAAATACATCATGCAAAATCTTGGTGATGCGCTCATTGTAATGAAGAGCCACTAGAATGGCAAGAGGACCTGGGGCACCTCTCATACAGATAAAGAAGAATCTTTTAGCATGGAAAATAGAAAACATGGGGGGGGGGGGGGGCATGATAAAGGTCTGCAAGATTATGAGTGGAAAATACAAATCATGAGTAGATGAAGTTTTTTAACCTGTCATAAATACTAGGATCAAGGATCCTCCAATGAAATTGAATGTTAGCAGTCTCAAGACGAACACAAGGAAACATTTCAGTCAGTGTGCAGTAAAGTTGAAGAACTGCTTCCACAGGATGTAGTGATTGCAAGGAGCACAGAGTGTTTAAGAAAGGCTTGGATGTGTTCCTAGAAGACGAGGATGTGAGCAAATATTTGAGGCTGGGTGAAGTATAAGTTGCTACATACTTTTCTACAGGGAGCACAGACATGGGTTCTGCTTAGGTATTTTAGATAGTAAGAGCTCTGTTTCCACTGATGCAGATAAGATGATGAGTGAGATGGACCACTGGTCTGGCCCAGCTTACATGTTCATAAGACTGCCCATGAGTAAGTTAAGTATAGCTCAAGAAATACAATTAAGTTTCTTGAGCCAAACATCACAAGTGGTTACCTGTGTGGATGCATGGTCCAACACCTCTGGCTTCCTAGGAATTCCTAAAGGGACCCGAGGACCTGGATTACCCCCCCCCAAACCAAATTATCTTTAAACGAAAGACCCCTCTATGAGGCTCTCCCAAAGCATAAATTTGTAGGCCTTGCCCCTATCAAAAATTTCATCACATACACTATTTCTACTGTTGGCGGCCTCAAACCCTCGTCCCCTTCACGCTCTTGATCTTCCCTTACCATTAGGAGCCCTGAGTAGTAAGTAGTTAGGAGTGATACAAAGTTGCTGTTGCCCCAACAGTACCATCATGCCGGCTTATCTGAAGCTTTCCTTTTCCTCACATGCTTTTTTCCCCAGGAACATTTCTCTAATCTGAGCCAAGCCTTAGTGCTTTGAAAAAGCAACCTTTGGCATGCAGCAGAGTTGACAGAGGGTGTGGTTGCTATCAGATTGTCCTGAATTCAAGTTGTCAGGTAAAGCTCCAATTATGAGATCATATAATAGCCATTCCCTTAGAAGTTCTTTCTGTAGAAGCTGTGTCATATTCATGTTGCAATAATGCTTTTTCTCTACAAAGGCCAAATAGATCAAAAAGGGACACAAGGCACCGATTTTATTGTACACCAGAATAGTATTACAAATGACTGAATTTTTTCATATAGCTGAACCAGTATATATATTAGTTTAGCTTGGGTTCATTTCATTTTAATTCCAGTTTGTTCTAAGAATAATACAGTAATTGGTATATCTGGGGCTCTTTACTAAAGTACATTAGGTAGTTAATATACGAATTAGAGCATGCTAATTGTCACTGCATAGTGTGTGGTTTCTGTGGTGGTTTAGCAGTTAGCACATGCTAATTCACACATTAAGTGCATTTTGTATTGGGGCAGGAAATAGGCAGAGCATGGGTAGCGTATTACAGTTAGTGCAGAGTACATACCATGCACTACCTGGCATGTATTTATTTATTTATTAGGATTTATTTAGCATCTATTTGAAGAAATTCACCCAAGGTGATATACAACAAGATCAATCTGGACATAGCAATAGACAATTTCAGCAGAAAACATATTCAAATAACAGTACACATTATGGCATAGTATGCTACTTACCATGTCGACACAATATAGTATAAAACATTTTAATAAACAGCATTGCATGTAAATGGAAGTGGAGCACACAGACAGATAAGACTGAGTAAACTGATAGCATTCTATAAGTTGCATGCAAAGAGGTTTAATGATAGGAGATGGCATGATGTCAAAAAGCTGAAGCTGTCTCCCCCAGGCTGCCGCCATATTGGTGTACTTTAAACAAACTATCAGCTAACAGTTACCGAGAAGAACAATCCAAATACTTGACTCTGCAAACATAAAGAATAGGTACAAGAGAAAACATCTTTAACTTCTTAGACGAGACGCTGCCTTCATTTACTGCCACCTAAGCACGTTCCTACCCACTTCTTCTCACCTCCAATTCGGTGCGTGGCACCTCATCCGATTCAAAGCTCATCTCTCCCAGGTGCTCGGTTTATAACTGAAACACCAATAATTGTTTATGCTGTTGTAGTGATTTTAAATTTTATTTCATAATATTATATGTACGGGAAGCTTTCAAATAAAAAAGCTGTCAAAGTAAAAAAAAAACAAGCAGTCATAAGCGTTTGCTATTGTTTTATATAGAAATATTTTTATTGTCATCATAAGCAAAAATAAAGGCATATAGCACATACTACAGGACATGTTCAAGTGGTGAGTACATTAGCATTAATTGGTTTATTACACTTCTGATTATGATTTACTTTAACACCTCAGCTCAATTCACTCTATAGCTATAATGCCTCTAGTGACTACTTTATTTATTTATTTATTTATTTTTATTTATTTGTGACATTTATATCCCACATTTTCACAAACAAGTTTGAGTTCAATGTGGCTTACAATAAACAGTATAGGATACATAACAAAGAATAATGCATAAGAAAGTAATTTGTTGTAAGAATCCAATTATACAATACAGTATCATAAACATACTGGGATAGCTATAGGTATTTAACATTTAGAAACTCTATTATGAATGAGAAATTGAACATGAAGCAAAGAGAAGGTTAATGGTAAATACAGTAATAACCAATTCAGGTAAGAATTAGTTGTTTGAGATATGGTTGTTCTTTGTGAGAGTTTGTTTCAAGAGGAACGATTTAAGGATTTTCAGGAATTTGGCATATTCTTGTTTATTTCTTATTTTGGGTGGTAAGGAGTTCCACCATTTGGTTCCTCCCCAACCCAATAGAATGTTCCACCCTCATACAGTTAGGGAGATAAGAATGAAGGCCACACAGAGATGAGAAAATATTCCCTTTATTACTTACCAAGCAAGAAAAAACTTTGATTCTTTTCTTGTGAGAGAGTTACAACAAAGCTGCATAGGAGTGCTATCTCTGAGTACTTCTCTAACTTTGTCTTGCCATCTATCACTTTTTAATACTCTTCTATCATTACGCAGTTCAAACATTTCTCTAGCATTAGTTTCGACCACAATGTAGATAGTTTCGACCACACTTGATCAAGATTATTGGACAGGGCTAAAGCAACATCATACTGATTAGCATGGTCCATTTAGCCAGCAACCATTATCTAAACCACTTCTCTAGTAAACACCTTGCAGGAACAATCGCATCATATTCTCTTTCCGCAAGCCTGTCACCAGAGCTCATGAGCCTCTGGGTCACACAGAGGCCATAATTATTAGGTCTCACAGCTTCAGGCCTCTGGACCTGATTTTGGAAAGGCCTAGATAGGTTCATTATTAACACTAGGTAAGTGAAGTCTGCAGAGTGGACAGTTTTGCAGATCACTTTTTTGCAATTCAGGAGGTGTAGTCTGAGATAGTTTCTTGCCTCATATTTAGCGTTTCTTTGAGGTAAGTTTATTAATGGTACCATATAGTCTGGAGCTGTGCCATTTAGGCTTTGAAAGATAAAGGTACATAATTTGAAAATGATTCTCACTTTGATGGGAAGCCAGTGTAATTTGATTAATAAAGGGGAGGCACTTTCAAAATGAGAGATTTTTAATAAGAACCTGGCTGCAGTGTTTTGAGCTGTTTGGAGATTTTTCAACAGGTACGCCTTACAGCCAGCATATATGGCATTATAATAATCAAATTTTCTAAGTAATGCTTATTTTTCCACAGAATCTTGACCAGAGTGCAACATAGTGCTGCCCAGTGGCTGACAAAAACATCAGAAGTGTAACCCCTTGCCAATCAGGTTTTCAGGACTTCTGCAATGAATATGCATGAAATTGATTTGCATAAACTGCCTCCATTATATACAAATCTCATGTCTATTCATTTTGTATATCCTGAAAACATGAATAGCAAGGAGCATATAAATACTTGCTCTGACAGTATTGCATGTGCTTATCCAGTCGATGCAGTTTGGGTGGAAAAAGTTACGATGCAGTCATAGGGCTAGATTCTATATATGACGCACCAAAAAGTGGCACTGAAAAAGCATTATTCTATAAACCACGCTTAAAATTAGGAGGGTGTATTTTATAGTGCTTATGCCTGGCAGTCGTGCCTAACGTTAGGAGTGGCCATTTGCATCAACTGAAATGTGGTGCAATTATATGTGTCTTCATTAAGAGTGTATCCCCGTTATTCTATAACAAAGCATGTTAATTGTAGGACCGCCCATGACCCTCCCATTTCTGCATCCCCTTTTTCAGATTGCACATAAATACCAATTATATCTAAAATTAGTGACAATAATTTC
Organism: Microcaecilia unicolor; assembly: GCF_901765095.1. Taxonomy (NCBI): domain Eukaryota; kingdom Metazoa; phylum Chordata; class Amphibia; order Gymnophiona; family Siphonopidae; genus Microcaecilia; species Microcaecilia unicolor. The sequence goes on from NC_044036.1 coordinate 105,347,718, forward strand.
TTGTTAAGCCAATTATTGGTGCTAATTAGCTCTTTATTCAATTAAATTGCACATGCAAATTAGGCACGTGCTCAAATTTGCGCACCCAATTTTTGGTGACATTTATAGAATTAGAGAGATAGGAGGGCAACTCTATAAAAGTTGTCCAAATTTAGACAACAAAATGCAGGGCTCTGAGTGCAATTTCTATAAAGGCATCTGGATAGAATATAAGTTGGCATTTGCATGCCAACATTTGGGCGCCGTCACTTATTCCATGTAAAAGGCAGGTGTACATGTCAGTGTATAAATATTCCAGTTTAGCATATAACTTATAGTATTCTATAAATTACATACGTAAGTGTGGGACCCGCTCATGCTCTGCCCACATGTACACCCCCTTACAATTGTGCACTATACTGGTTGGGCGCTAAGCTTGTAGAATATCTCTGAGCACCAGCCAGCACTTAGGCGCGTGAATGTTACATTCATGTGCTGAAGTGTGGGCATTCTATAATCTTAGTGTGCAAATGGTGCTTACATTTAGCCCTGCTGAGTGTTTGAAGATTTCTCTGAGGTAGAGTTATATTGCTTGAAATGTGGTCATGTTGGGACTTTGTGGTCTTCCATACTAGGATACTTTCCTTTGAAGATTGATCAGATAAGTACACAACTTTGATTAAAAGCTTGCGAATTTTTTAAATTTTTGGACACCTTTTGAATATTTAGATACAAGTATATTTTTGGACCAATGATTAGATCTAGATGTGTGCTTATGCTTAAGACATGTTGGTCTGAAGCTCACTGTTCTAGACAGGTCCTCTATCTTATATAAAATATTAAAAAAATATTTTTCACTGCTGATTCAGTTATGTTTATTAAGTTGTTTTGATTTAGGAATGATTTAGTGTTATTCTTTATTTGTCTTCATAAAGTAAGCACCTTGCTCACATTCTCCCCCGGATTCTATGTAGTGCAACTGGAGCTGCGTGCACAAATCAGGTTGTATTCTGATTTGCGTACACAATTTAATTATCTTAACGAGCCACTGAACAGGCAATTAGTGACACTAATTGGCATTAATTAAAATTTATGCATAGAACCTGCTAAGTGTATACTGTAAGTTCTGTGCATAAATTCTAATTCGCAGAACTGAAAAGAGGGAATGGCCATGGGCATGGAATGGGCAGGTCATAGGTGTTTCTAAAATCTATGCGTGCTGACATAGAATGCACCTGCTCCGTGCATAACTTAGTCGCTGGTATTTACACTTGGCGTAAATACCTGCAACTAAATTTAGTTGTGTGGATGGACGCTAGGCATATTCTACAAACTGCGACTAACTTTAGGTGTAGTTTATAAAATATGTCTAGGTATATGTTTTTCCTGCGCCATTTTTACGGCACCATATATAGAATCTGGTCCTTTGTGAGTGTCCTGTTCTGAAATTACCCTTTACTAAACAAGCATTCAGAACAGAAAATAGATGATATAAAAACCAAAACTCGAAGAAGTGTTGATGTGTCAAGTGGTGCTTAGATGGTGAGTCCAACTGAAGAACTAAGGTCAATGCCGGGCAGACTTCTATGGTCTGTGTCCTGTATTTGGCAAGAGAGTCTAGGATGGGCAAGAGAGGGCTTTGAAGGCAACTCCAGTAGCTGGAACGTGAGGACGGCCAGGTGGACTTCTACGGTCTGTGTTCCATATATAACAAGACAGATTGAGATAGGGTGGAATGAGCTTCAACAGCAGCTCCAGTAGTTGGAATATAAGGACAGAGCTGAGCGGACTTCTATGATCTATGTCCCAGAAATGGCAACAAAAGACCAGGATTAAGTATTTTATATCACTTCATTGTAGTTTTAATCATGAATTGATAATGAATGTGACTGCTGGGCAGACTGGATGGACTATTCTATTCTTTATTTACCTTCATTTACTATGTTATTGTGTTGACTCATATTCATTGTAGTATTTATACACATAAGTGTGATAAAATCTAATATCTACCATGGACCAGCAGAGATAGTCAATGCTGAATAATAGTGTTGCAATGGGAATTTTTACAAGCAAGATGATTTTCAAATTGTTTGCCTAGATGCAAAGCTTTTACCTAATCTTCAAGGGAAAGTTTGTCTGTAATTTCTCTTTGGAGATTGCCATGGGAACTAATACCTACAGACTTTCTATCTGCTTTTTCTACAGGTACATTTTCTATAGAAAACAATTGGCAAAGATTTGACAAAATAATCTACTTGTGTTATTTTCTGATTCCATGTAAAATTCACAATTAGAAAGCATTTCCTCTCAGTACATCTATGTACATTGTCGAAGCCTGCATGTACATTCAGGCAGACTGAACAAGGGCTAACACTATTGACTTGCAGCATTCTTTGATTTAATTTAATTACTGTAGTCCATATAGTAGGTACATAGTATAGTGATAATTCTAGATATATGGATAAAAGGCTGGTTATGAAATTCTAAATGACATAGAAGTAAGCATATTGACATGATGGTATGTACTTTACTGGTAGGTATGTACAGTGTAGAGTTTAGGTGGAGTTTGCAAATATGTACAGTAGAGTCTCGATTATCCAATGTAAACTGGACTGGCCCAGTGTTGGATAAGTGAAAAGTTAGATAATATAGAAAACAAATGCATCAACAAAGGCACGTAGTTCCTAATTTTCAAAAATTCTTTATTAAAAGCATTATAGCACATTCTGCAGCATGATTGGAGCGCTAAAACATATTGTACAGTAATCACTGTATATACTGTAAAATAAGACAAATGCAGAACTGTAAAAAACAGAATCAGAAAGAGTACGTAGTGTACAATATACTTAGTAGCAATGCAACTTCTAAGCATAAAACTGTTTTGTAAAATTTTATGATTAATGTTTGTTTTCCAATTTTACTTCTCTTCCTTTCTGCAAGGTCACACCAGTGTCTCAATAACATTACATCAGTAGCTGTCACTTCTTGGTGTTCCACATATGCCATTTCAACCTCAGTTGCCTTGACGCCTTCATTTATAACTGACTTTTACAATTCTAGGTTCAGCCTCACTCGAGGTGTCTTCATCTCCATTCCCATCCCATTCACCAGAGCATTGCTTTCTTAGGCAGATTTATCATTTCCAAGAAGTTTTCTACTGATGGAACAAATGCCTTGAAAAACCAGTTATGGGAAATGTCTTTGTACATCCAGGCATTCCTCTTGTTCCTATAGGTCACCTGAAGTGCAGTGAGAACCATGTTTTAAAGGCCCTAGAATGTTTTGATTTTCCAATGAAAATCAATAGTAATTTATGTTTACCAGTTGCATTGCAACAGGCCAGAATAGTCATTCTTTCTTTACTACTAGAAAAAAGGCCCGTTTCCGAAACAAATGAAACGGGCGCTAGCATGTATTTTTTTTTTCTCCTGTAGTTTTTCCTTTGAAGAGAAAAGCACTGTATGAAGCGGCGCTGTCTTTTCCCGGGGTGATTGAGGTCGGGGAATCCTTGAGGTGGGTTAGGGGTTGCCTTATGCCGGGGATGTTTTTGTTGGTTGGCGGGAGAGCAGCACTGTCTGGGGCCGTCGGTTTTAACGGTATTTTTGGTCCTTGTGGCAAGCAGCGGCGTCTTGTTTTGGGTGGTGTGGTTTGCGGAAGGGAGAGTACGCCACTCTTTCGGTTCGTTATAGGGCAGCAGTAGGAACGATGCAGGAGGAATGCAGGACGAATGCGCAGGGAAGCAGCGCGGTGGGTGATGGGTTTTTTGAGGCGGGGATGGTTTTGCACGTCCTGGGTTGCTTGGTTCGTGGGGGGGGAGGTGTTCCAGTTATGTGCACGTGCGTGATAATGTTTTTTTTTTCTTTGTTGCCTCCGGTTTTGTATATTGAAGGAGTTAGCGGTTTTGTATATTCAAGCAGTTTGCCAGCCAGTCTGTACCGAATCCTAGGCTGGGGAGGAGTAGGGAAACACGCTGCGTGTTTCCCTACTCCTCCCCCCGCCTGGGTCAGTCTGTGATGCAGGCTAGGTCGGGTTTAATTTTTGCAGGTGGCGGCACACGTCGCAGATGGCGAGGGGCACGCTTCTTTTTTTTTTCTTTGTTGCCTCCGGTTTTGTATATTGAAGGAATTAGCGGTTTTGTATATTCAAGCAGTTTGCCAGCCAGTCTCTACCGAATCCTAGGCTGGGGAGGAGTAGGGAAGTTTCCCTACTCCTCCCCCCGCCTGGGTCAGTCTGTGATGCAGGCTAGGTCGGGTTTAATTTTTGCAGGTGGCGGCGCACGTTGCAGATGGCGAGGGGCACGCTGTACTCCTGTTTCCCCGGGTCCAACAACAATATTTGTGTACATACCCAGTGCTGGGATATTCTCTTTCCAGCGGCGTTCGTCTGCTCTCTGTGCTGCTCAGACAATGAGGCATTCTACAGCTGAATGCTCCTCCCTTCTTCTGTTTTTTTCTTCTGATAGGTGAGTTCTATGTCGCATTCCGTTGCTGGTAACAGTTCTGCTTTGTTAGTGGGCAAGCCCCTTCTGATAGGTCCCTTCTGATAGGGTCCGTGTTATGTCGGATGGCTTCACCACCATGAAACCATGAACCTTTATCGTGTGCTGTGACTTCAGAATCTTTGTCCTCAGAATGTTCACGGTGCGTTTTATTTATATTAGATGTTTATAACTTGGAGCTAAGGTCTTGAGCCGTGATGCAAGAGTTCTTGATGCTAACATTTTAAAATTTAACCCAGTTTCATCACAGTTGTATATCTGGTCTCTTGATACACCTTGCTTTTTAAGGAGATATTGAAATTTCGCTTTGAATGTGACACAACTCCTCAGAGTTGCGGCAGCTATTCCCCAGCAGTGTCAGTCCATCTTATTTCTTTGATTGATCAAGCCTTCTGATACTAGCAGTGAAATCAGGGTCACCTTCATTGAATTCCTTTAGAAAAAACATGGCTTTCTCTTGTAATATAGCCCTGATATAGGTATGCCTTTGTCTCCTTTGCTGTGAGAACTACAGGAATAAAGGATTCACTCACCTTCTCATATTGCATTTTTTCATAGTTTTTCTAGTGTCCAATGAAAATGTAGAGGCATGATTTGAGGCTGTGCTTCTTATCGGCCATGTGATGATGTCATGGGGGGGGCTGTCAGATATGCCAGATGGTCGGATTAGCGATGGTCGGATAATCAAGACTTTACTGTACATAGATAATAAAATATAACTAATTTATGCCTGTACTTCAATAATCCAGGCATGGACCTATAAAACCAACAGGTGTAAATGTCTGTGCCTAAAATGAAGGCATGATTTTTATAAAGACATATAGGTGCCTGCTTGCCCTCTTAAACTAGGTGCTCTGTTATAAACATAGCTTCTATCAAGACAGTTATATAAAATATGCACTCAGTTATGCACCACTTAGGCATGTATTGTTTTAGAATAACAGCATATATATGTATGTGTGCATATATGCCAAATTCTGCCTAAGTGCTATTTTGTAAATAACATGTGCATCTTACATAGCCTGGATTTTACAGGTAGTTATACATATAAGCGGAGTCTAGCAGAGCATGGATGGGATTCACATTTATGCACATAGGCACCCAATATAAGAGGCTTGGGGAGGCTAAGCCTCCCGCCGCAAGCCCCTGACTCTCACTGGTCTGCGCCAGGTGCCTGCAAGCTGTATCACTCTTCCTTGGTCCAGCACCTCTTTCCCCCTCTGTCCCAGTTCCATCCTGTCTTGGGGCTTTAAGTCATCTCTATGACACATCCCACCCTCACGGAAGCAGGAAGTTGCACAGTGAAGGTGGGATGTGTCATAGGGAAGGTCCAAAGCCCCTAGACAGCTGATTTAATTGAAGCAGTGTCCACTACCAGTGGCAAGGTGAAAAAGTGAGAGGGACTGTAGGGAAGGAGGGAGAGGGTGTAAGGAGAAAGGGAGGTACACTAGAACCGGGAAACTGGACAGGGAAGGAAAAGAACATGCTGAAACTGGAAGAGGGCGGAATATAAAGGGGAGGGACACTGAAACTGAGAAAGAGACAGGGAAGAAAGGGGACAGATTGCTGCAACCGGAGGGGGGGGGGGGGAGGAGGAAAGAGGGCAAACATTGAAACCAGAAAGGGGGGGGGGCAACATTGACCTAAGAGATGGAGGAGGAAAGAGAGGTGCTTGATCCACGGATAGATAGCTGAAGGAGGTGTTGGTCTACTAGACCTGGGGGGAGGGAGAGATGGTCAACAGGAAGGGGTGCTGGAGTGGACTCAGGAGTTAGCGGGAAAGGGAGGGAGAGGGAGGGGTGTTGGACCCAATGGAGGAGTAAGAAGGAGAGGAAGAGACTTTTGGAGGAGAGGAAGAGATGTGGGGGAAAGACACTGGACCCAGGAGGGAGAGAAGGGGAAAGACCTTGGACCTAAATGTGAGATATCGTGGGCTGGGGGTAGGAAGAGAGAAGAGAGAGATACTGGCCCCAGGTTCAGGAAAATGGGATGTGGGAGGAAGGGAAAATAGAGGAGGGACAGGGGAGACAAAGAAAAGATATTGGACGCAGCTGAGCATAGTGACACAGAAGAGCAATGCAGGACAGAGAGGAAATAGGGACACACAGGGATAATGTTGGACACGGGGAGAGGGGGGATGCTGATTACAGGGGAGTGATGTGGGCAAGATGGAAATGCAGGACAGGTCAAGATAGGGATGCAGAGAAAAAATTACTGAAAATAGGGGAGGATAAGGTCCACTGAAAGGGCAGATGCAGAATGTGGAGGGACGGAGGAATAGGGACAGGAATACAGAGGGAAATGCTGGACGGGACAGATAAGGACACAGAGGGAAGAGGATGGTGGACATGGAGAGAGAGAGAAAAGTCAAAATGGACAGGAGACCCTGCAAAAACAGGATCCCTCTCCCCAGAAAAGCAGAAAAGAGAAACAGGAACCAAGGTGAATTGAAAAATAAAATACTCAGACAACAAAGGTAGAAAAAAGTACTTTATTCAGAATTTTTAAAATTGCAATATGGCAGCTTTTTGGAATTGCACATCTCTAGTTTTATGCATTTCAGTTTCTATTTCTCTATTATTGTTGTGTGCGGAGCCTGACTTCCTAAAGTTTCCAGTTTCATTTCAACACTAGGTAGTGCATTGATGTTTTAGGGCATGGTGTAATATATACAGTGCTACTTTTTCATGATAAGGTTGTTGCTTTTCAAGTGTTGAGGCATTAGCACTGTTAAGGTATGGTAAAGTTCAGATTGTGTTTTTGCATAAGTTTGTGCACAGTGTTTTATAGTGGAAGGATTGTGTATTGGCCTTACTGAGGTGACATCAAAACTTTATCTAATTTTAATTTATGATAACATCAGATAGGGTTTTAGAATATGTTGCAGAATCTGTTGTGTGAGGTGGTTGTTTTTATAGCAGGCATTTATGTGTGATCAAGTTTAAATTATGAGGGGTTAATACAGTTGCATTGTTTCCATAGATTTGTATGTGGTTTAGTGTTAAGTGTTGAATAATTTGAGTTAAAATATGTACTATGTCATCCATGAAGGAATGTGAAGGCATTACTTGTCAATAAGAGTAGCCAGCAGCCCTTCCTTGGGCTCAGTCCCTTCAACACCATTTCCAATTTATAGATTGAAGCGCACTGCGAGAAAACCTCACTCATGACTTTCAATTTCACTTATTGGGGTGGTACATATCACTCTTCTGAATGGGCCACTCGTGTCATCTCTGCACTCTGGTCCAGCATGTTCCTTCCCTTTACTACTCCCATGTCCATCAGTCTTCTTACCCCTCCCCTTCGCCTTCCAACCTACACTTGCAACCAATGAGTCTCAGAACAGGTGGAGCACCTGAGGTTCATGAAGAACCTGTTGGCCTTATAGTTCCCAATCTCAGGAACCCGCAAAATCAACAAGCTCTCTGAGAGTCGGCGGGAAGGGGGGAAAATACGTGTGTGTGTTGTGAGAGAAATAGAGGGGCACATAGGCTACAGGCAACTGGGAGAGATGAGAGAGAAGGAAGCCAGCTGCCTCCAGGCCTCTGTAGAAACAAAGCATCATCTACTGACACTTTTTTAATCCACTTTAATTCAGTTGCTAAGAGACCTATATATATTTACTGAAGTTTGCACTGTTTAATTTTCTTTGTCACTTTATCTTCAGCATTTGATACCTTTTTATTAAATTTAGATATTAAGATAGCATTATCTACAACTATTTTGCCGATCTTTCTTTCTGCATGTTGTCTGACAATTAAGGACTCAGGCTCTGCCCTGCCCCAGACCCCATGTACTTTAGCCTCCCAAACAGCTGAGCTACCGAACCCAACAGATACTTATGCACATAAGTTACAGAATAATGAACGTTATTCAGGTATCACCGGAACTTAGGCATATACACGCCAGCTCTCTGGATGGCATAAGAGCTCCTTCTTAATTACAGGCAACTCAATGAAATAGGTGCTATCAAACTTAAGCATATATTAAGTTTGATAGCACCTATTTCATTGAGGTGCCTGTATGAAATGTCTGTTCCCTGTAAACCCTCCATTACAGAAGCCCCTTGTGCTGTGGACCATTATACTAATACTCAGTGCTTTTTTGAGGGGGTACTTGGGGGTATGAGTACCGGCACCTTTTCCATTGTCTGCTATAATTGACCCATGGACCCCACGTTTTAATGAGAGAGCTCAGGCTCTACACACCATTTCTGTCTTGCCATAGATTTTGTGACTGGTTGCAGGGGGCCTGGCTGTTATGGGGTGGGTCCCTCAGTGATCACCCACCCCTGAAGGGTGGCCTAGCATTTGAGTACCGGCACCTTTTTTGCTAGAAAAAATGCACTGCTAATACTCCATAAAGAAGAGTAATGGGCTATGTTTCTTTTACAGAAAACACTCCTACCAGGTGCTATGGGGTAACTTTAGGCAGTAAGATGTGTAAATGTTGTATTTTAGTCATTTATATGCATAAGTAGCCAACTACTGATTAGTGTGAAAATATATGCTTTTCACACTAATCAGTAGTTGGCTACTTATGCATATAAATGACTAAAATACAAACATTTACACATCTTACTGCCTAAAGTTACCCCATAGCACCTGGTAGGAGTGTTTTCTGTAAAAGAAACATAGCCCATTACTCTTCTTTATGGAGTATAATGGTCCCACAGCATAAGGGGCATCTGTAATGGAGGGTTTACAGGGAGCAGACATTTCATGAAATGAGCCACCAAGTATGATTGTGATGCTAGAAAATTATCCACTGGATCTTGAGAAGCTGGCAGCACACCAAAGCATACTCTTAATAGAAGAGGTTTTAAGGTCAAGATGATATAACTATAATAGATGCTGCAGTATAGTCATTGGAGAACACATATAAAGGTCATGGGCATTTGTAAAACATCAAACTGACAATCTCGTCCTCATACGTTCACCTAGTGAAGTTTTCCAAGCAGCTATCAGGATGTTCTCAATAAGCAGAAAAACATCAAATGTAGAAAGTAAAGGCTGCTTAATTTTCAGGCTGTAAGGATTAGATTCTTCAAGCCTGAATGAAGAAGATGGCTGTCCTGTTATTAATGCTCGGAACTGGAGCACCTTGTGAGGAAGTAGAATTGCCAGGTTCTTAAGAAGAGGGAACAGTTCTGTCGAGGTCAGTAGGACACTATGAAAATCATACCCCTGGATTCTATATAGGTCGGCGAAAGTTGGGTGCTAGAATTTGTGTGCAACTTAATGAGGTAATGGATGCCAATTAGCCACTTAATTGTTGCTTAATTGAAGTTGCACGTTGACCTATCCTCATGCTGTTCTATAATTTGGCTCCTAACTATTCCCATGCACAACCCAAAAGGGGATGTGGCCATTGAAAGGGCATAAGTGGGTCATGGGTGTTCCCAAAACTTCTACACTTCTTCCCTCGGTTCATTAATCTCATCCCATGGCTTTTCCTACCATCTCTATGCTGATGACTCCCAAATCTACCTTTCTACCCCTGATATCTCACCTTGCATCCAACCAAAGTTTCAGCGTGCTTGTCTGACATTGCTGTCTGGATGTCTCAACGTCACCTGAAATTAAACATGACCAAAACCGAGCTTCTCATTTTTCCCCCCAAACCCACCTCCCCACTCCCCCCATTTTCTATTTCTGTTGATGGCTCTCTCATTCTCCCTGTCTCCTCAGCTCGAAACCTTGGGGTCATCTTGACTCTTCTCTCTCCTTCTCTGTTCATATCCAGCAGATCGCCAAGACCTGTTGTTTCTTTACAACATCCGTAAAATCCGCCCCTTCTTTCCGAGCACTCTACCAAAACCCTCATCCACACCCTTGTCACCTCTCGTTTAGACTACTGCAATCTGCTTCTTGCTGGCCTCCCACTTAGTCACCTCTCCCCTCTCCAATCGGTTCAAAACTCTGCTGCCCGTCTCATCTTCCGCCAGGGTCGCTTTACTCATACTACCCTCTCCTCAAGTCACTTCACTTGCTCCCTATCCGTTTTCGCATCCTGTTCAACTTCTTCTACTAACCTATAAATGTACTCACTCTGCTACTCCCCAGTATCTCTCCACACTCGTCCTTCCCTACACCCCTTCCCGTGCACTCTGCTCCATGGATAAATCCTTATCTGTTTCCTTCTCCACTACTGCCAACTCCAGACTTCGCGCCTTTTGTCTCGCTGCACCCTACACCTGGAATAAACTTCCTGAGCCCCTATGTCTTGCCCCATCCTTGGCCACCTTTAAATCTAGACTGAAAGCCCACCTCTTTAACATTGCTTTTGATTTGTAACCACTCGCCTCCACCTACCCTCCTCTCCTCCTTCCTGTACACATTAATTGATTTGATTTGCTTACTTTATTTTTTGTCTATTAGATTGTAAGCTCTTTGAGCAGGGACTGTCTTCTTCTATGTTTGTGCAGCGCTGCGTACGCCTTGTAGCGCTATAGAAATGCTAAATAGTAGTAATAGTAGTAGTAAGTTCCAAGTGGTAGAATAGTGTCGATCGCATCTAACTTTGAGTGCTGGACTTAACCTGTTTCTATCAGGCATAAGTCTAGTGCCCAAAGTTAGGTGCGACCTGCATGCTATGCCAGTATTCTATAAAGGTTGGGTGCCATTTATAGAATAGTGGCTCAATGTAGATCTCTTCAGTGCCAAATGTCGGCACTTTATATAGAATCCCCCCCCCCCCCCCCCCCCCATAGTGCTTATACTTTGCTGGAACCCATGAAGAACTGTTGTTATGAGAGGAATTAGAGGGTAAGCATAAAGGAAGACCAAATCCATGGAATTGCCAGGGCATATATTGTCAGATGTAGGAGGAGACAGAAGAATGAAACAGTAATGAGGAAGCTTTATATTCTGTTTCTTGTCAAAAAGTCAAACTGTGGTATTCTCCAATTTTAAAAGAGGAAACTTAGAAGAGTTGCATCTGGGGACCATTTGTGAGGACAAATACCCTGCTGAGTTTATCAGCTAACTGATTTGTGGACCAGGTATGTAATAGCTTGTATTTAGCTTGCGGTTGGTATAGCAGAGTCCCAGATTCTGGCCACTTCTCAGCTAAAGCACAGAGTTCCTGTGCTCCAGTGTTTTTTCACGTAAACCATTGCCACTGTCTGAATAAGTTCAGAGGAACCATAAGGTGGTTAATGAACAGTTGTAGGACTTAGAAGATTGCCCTGAGTTCCAAGTGGTTGATGTGAACAGTTATCTTGTATCTTGACCACATTCCTCGTGAACGTTGATCATTGAAAAGAGCACCTCACCCTCAGGTGAAGGCATCATTAGTCAGGACTAACTGATGCTGCCACAGTGCAAAAGGAATACCCACTGCTAGGTTGGGTTTGTGATTCCAGGACTGTAGCATGAGTTGGAGCCAAGGAAGTGAGAAGTGAAGATGAGACGTTGATTGCATTGTAATTGAGATTCGACTGAGAGAAACACATTTAATATGATGTGTGCAGATTGGGAGCCAATATTCAGACTGAAGGAGGGGGGTGACGTGATCAAAGTGATACGCATTGTGAAATAGTTTAACGGCTGTAGATTGGATAAGCTGTAAGTTTTTGAAGGCGTTTGGCCGGCTGAATATTGCATTCCACATTTCTATGACTCATCAATTTTTTTCAGCGTTTTGATGGCAATGGAAATATATGTACAATCATAATGAGTAACTGTGCCATAATTACATAATTTCCTAAGAAAGAAGCTAAAATGAAAATCATAAAGACACATCAATTGAAAAAAGCCTGCTTTTCCCCTCATTTTGTCACTTTTCAAGCAGTGAGGCTTAAAATAGAGCTGCCTGGGTAAAATGTACAGTGTCAGTTCATATTGTTGATGACAAATACAGGCATATACTACCTGTCCCATGAGGTGCTCACTAATCTTCACAGAACACATGAGCAAACTTGCCGAGCTTCCTCACCATGTAATATCGTGGAGAACATGTCTAAACAAAGCACAGTGGATCTGTTAAAACTGTTCTTCTCTTGGCTTCTTTTTTAAAAGTATTTCATTTGAAACCTAGAAAACATTTTTATGCCATTTCCTGGGCTGAAACAAGAGTTACACATATTGTCATTAGTAACTTTGAGCCTATAATGCTAATATTGTTAATCTAATTTTTAGACATCTTTAGATCTGCAGGGATAATTTTATATGGGCTTGCCTAGTGTAAACACATTTTCAAGTTCATATTTTATTTAAGTTTTATAAAGAAAAGTAAGCACCTGCTTGCCTTGATAAAATACTAACGGAAGTGGCAGAAACCATAACTTAGGCATTCGCACTCGCCAGACACTCCACAAACATGCAAAATTTGGCATGTGGCAAAATAACCAGCCACAGCTTTATTAAATGTTCCAACAGCTTATTTCTCCACACCATTCCTCACAAGCAATATTTTAAGCTTGCACCACATAACTTTGACAGCATGAGGATACTTGGTTAGACTGTCTCGTCCTAACTTCCATACCATACTTCCATTTGTACCATCTTAATCAGTTTCCCAGGCAAGGTTTGCTGCACCACTAAACTTGCTTAATCCCTTAAGATTCATGATGGTCATGTACACAAATCTCCCGTTTCCCGTTTTTCTTTAAGATAACATTCCCTAATTCCCTAAAGTATCAATCCCGTGGGGAATGTTCTCTCACTTTCCCACTGAGATAACCCCCAACCACCCATCTATCCAAAACCAATACAATACAGTATACCAGCTGAACTACCGGGCGGATGGGTGGGTTGAAAACTCTCTTCCGGGGCTTTTCACAAAAATGCACTTCAACACTGTTTCCTGCCCAATTGTCTCTTCGGCGGAAGATGTTCCATTGGCTCTGCACAAAGATCAACAGGCCAATCACCAGCGCCTTCCTAACCTATCTAGCTATCCAAAGCACCCTTTCTTACCTCATTGAAACTAAACTTTCTTCCTCAGTTTATGGCTTGTCTCGGCCAAGTTATAACACATTCTTTTAAATAAGAATTTGTATCACTATATTGTAAGCAGTGGGTGGGGCCAGTTTGCCGTATAAGACAATTTTTCACTTATGGCAGACCGATCCCACCCATTGCATCCCTAAGACATTGCTGCCTGGATGTCCAACCGCCACCTGAAACTGAACATGTCCAAGACCGAGCTTATCGTCTTTCCACCAAAACCCACTTCTCCTCTTCCTCCACTTTCTATCTCAGTTGATAACACCCTCATCCTCCCCGTCTCATCTGCCCGCAACCTCGGAGTCATCTTTGACTCCTCTCTCTCCTTCTCTGCGCATATCCAGCAGATAGCCAAGACCTGTCGCTTCTTCCTCTTTAACATCAGCAAAATTCGCCCTTTCCTCTCTGAACACACCACCCGAACTCTCGTCCACGCTCTCATTACCTCTCGCCTGGACTACTGCAACTTACTCCTCACCGGCCTCCCACTTAACCATCTATCCCCCCTTCAGTCTGTTCAGAAACTCTGCTGCACGTCTCATATTCCGCCAGAACCGATATACTCATATCACCCCTCTCCTCAGGTCACTTCACTGGCTTCCGATCAGATACCGCATTCAATTCAGCTTCTCCTTCTTCCCTACAAATGCACTCAGTCTGCTGCCCCTCACTACCTCTCTACCCTCATCTCCCCTTACGTTCCCGCCCGTAACCTCCGTTCACAGGATAAATCCCTCCTCTCAGTACCCTTCTCCACCACCGCCAACTCCAGGCTCCGCTCATTCTGCCTCGCCTCACCTATGCTTGGAACAACCTTCCTGAACCCTTACGCCAAGCCCCCTCCCTGCCCGTCTTCAAGTCTTTGCTTAAAGCCCACCTCTTCAATGCTGCGTTCGGCACCTAACCCTTACCGTTCAGTGAATCCAAACTGCCCCAATTTGACTGCCCCTATCGGACCGGACCGTTCACTTGTCTATTAGATTGTAAGCTCTTTGAGCAGGGACTGTCTCTCTTTGTTAAATTGTACAGCGCTGCGTAACCCTAGTAGCGCTCTAGAAATGTTAAGTAGTAGTAGTAGTAGTAGTAGTAGTAAGATGCACTGCACAAGGCAGGGCGCCTCCATTTTTCAAGATGGCAGTACCAGAGGGAAGAGTAAGTGGGCTTTGCTCCTGCCTTTTAAGGTACAATGGGAGAGGATCCTTGGGGAAGGGAGGGGCCCAGTGGGTGTCATTAGACACCAGAGATTTTTTTTTTTTTAGTGAAGAAGGAAGAGGAAGGGTGCCACTAGACACTCAGAGAGTGGGGGAGTATTTTATGAGTCGGGGTGTTGGGGGTTACCATGGGAAGGGTTGGTTGGGTGGGGGGCGGTTTCACTAGACACCAGGGATTATTTTTTCTAATCGCAGGGAAGGGAAGCGATTGTGCCACTAGAAACCAGGGAGTATGGGTTTTTCTGAGGTTGGTCAGGAGTATCTGTGAGCAGGGGTGTGGCACTAGATGAGTCAAGTGGGAGGGGAGGGAGATCAGGGCCAATGACCACCGGTAAGTTTTTAAAGATATCACCCTTCCTGTCAGTGCCTGAGCCAATTGCAGTTCAGGCACCAACAGAGAGGGAAACATTTCCCCATGAGAGGCAATTGCTGCCATGATATTAATACAGCAGTAATTTGCATGCTCACTGCTTATAGCACACCGCCGTTGTTTTCCTGTGGTAGTTTCACAGTAGAGCAATACACTAGGCCGGCTCTACTGCACAGCTTTCTGCATCTGCCCCTATATATGTAAGTCCTAGCACTTGTACATGTAGGTGGCATTTTTCACTACATACTCATTTACGTATTGGCACTTACACATATATAAGGCCTATATCCTACGAAGTTCCATGTGTAAAAGCAACCAATTCAGAAGCCAAACTCACAAAGATGTTTTGTTTTTTACATTATAAAAACATTGGTCTCAATCAGTGCTTTTTTTGTAGAAAAAAGGTGCCGGTACTCATTATGGGCGGGGTCACCACATATGGCTCCACCCCTATGATAGCCACACCCACGTTAACCACACCCCCTATACCAGCCATGGCGCATATAAACATACATCATTGAAAATATTATAGTACTATAGGAGAAAAAAATAACGTGATTTTTTTTCATTATAAATAATCTCTGTAAGCTCTTTCAGCTCCAGTATACCCAGTTCAAAATAAGACAGCCAATGTAAATTCTCAAATTGGACATATTACAAACACTAAAATGAAAATAAAATGATTTTTTTCTACCTTTGTTGTCTGGTGACTGTTTTTCTTTCCATATTGGTCCCAGTCTGTGATTCTGCTTTCCTTTGTTTTCGCTTAACTCTTCTGTGCCATTTGTCATTTTTGTCTCCTTTTTCTTTGCTTTCTTCAATATTTTTCAGGCTCTCTCTCTGTCCAGATTTAATTCATTCTTACTATCCATTCTTTAATTTTCTTCATCTACCTGTGGCTTTTCATCTTTTCCTCACCCTTGTTCTCCCCATGCCCCTTCCTCTTATTCTCCAGTCTTTCTCTATTCCCCTTTTCCATCCAGCAGCTCTGCTTTCTCTCCCCATCCTTCCAGTGTCTCCCCTATTTCTTTCTGCATTCTTCCATCCAGCGTCTTCCCTCTTTCTCTCCCTATCCTTCCGTTTTCCCTCTCTCTCTCCCCATCCTTCCATCTGTTTTTTCCCTCTCTCTCTCCCCATCCTTCCATCTGTTTTCCCTCTCTCTTTCCCCATCCTTCCATCTGTTTTTCCCTCTCTCCCCAATCCATCTGTGTTTTTTCCCTCTCTCTCCCCATCCTTCCATCTGTTTTTCCCTCTCTCCCCAATCCTTCCATCTGTGTTTTTCCCTCTCTCTCCCCATCCTTCCATCTGTTTTTCCTCTCTCTCCCCAATCCTTCCATCTGTTTTTCCCCTCTCTCCCCAATCCTTCCATCTGTTTTCCCTCTCTCTTTCCCCATCCTTCCATCTGTTTTTCCCTCTCTCTCTCCCCAATCCTTCCATCTGTTTTCCCTCTCTCTTTCCCCATCCTTCCATCTGTTTTTCCCTCTCTCCCCAATCCATCTGTGTTTTCCCCTCTCTCTCCCCATCCTTCCATCTGTTTTTCCCTCTCTCCCCAATCCTTCCATCTGTGTTTTTCCCTCTCTCTCCCCATCCTTCCATCTGTTTTTCCCCTCTCTCCCCCAATCCTTCCATCTGTTTTCCCCTCTCTCCCCAATCCTTCCATCTGTTTTTCCCTCTCTCCCCCCATCCTTCCATCTGTTTTTCCCTCTCTCTCCCCATCCTTCCATCTGTTTTCCCCTCTCTCTCCCCAATCCTTCCTTTCTGTTGTTTTCCCTCTTTCTCTCTCCCCAATCCTTCCCTCTGTTGTTTTCCCTCTTTCTGTCTCTCCCCAATCCTTCCATCTGTTTTTCCCCTCTCTCCCCAATCCTTCCATCTGTTTTTCCCTCTCTCCCCATCCTTCCATCTGTTTTTCCCTCTCTCTTCCCATCCTTCCATCTGTTTTCCCCTCTCTCTCCCCAATTCTTCCCTCTGTTGTTTTCCCTCTTTCCCTTTCTCCCCAATCCTTCCCTCTGTTGTTTTCCCTCTTTCTCTCTCTCCCCCAATCCTTCCCTCTGTTGGTTTCCCTCTTTCTCTCTCTCCCCAATCCTTCCCTCTGTTGTTTCCCTCTTTCTCTCTCTCCCCCAATCCTTCCCTCTGTTGGTTTCCCTCTTTTTCTCTTTCCCCAATCCTTCCCTCTGTTGGTTTCCCTCTTTCTCTCTCTCCCCAATCCCTCCCTCTGTTGTTTTCCCTCTTTCTCTCTCTCCCCAATCCTTCCCTCTGTTGGTTTCCCTCTTTCTCTCTCTCCCCCCAATCCTTCCCTCTGTTGGTTTCCCTCTTTCTCTCTCTCCCCAATCCCTCCCTCTGTTGTTTTCCCTCTTTCTCTCTCTCCCCAATCCTTCCCTCTGTTGGTTTCCCTCTTTCTCTCTTTCCCCAATCCTTCCCTCTGTTGGTTTCCCTCTTTCTCTCTCTCCCCAATCCCTCCCTCTGTTGTTTTCCCTCGTTCTCTCTCTCCCCAATCCTTCCCTCTGTTGGTTTCCCTCTTTCTCTCTCTCCCCAATCCTTCCCTCTGTTGGTTTCCCTCTTTCTCTCTTTCCCCAATCCTTCCCTCTGTTGGTTTCCCTCTTTCTCTCTCTCCCCAATCCTTCCCTCTGTTGGTTTCCCTCTTTCTCTCTCTCCCCCAATCCTTCCCTCTGTTGGTTTCCCTCTTTCTCTCTCTCCCCCCAATCCTTCCCTCTGTTGGTTTCCCTCTTTTTCTCTTTCCCCAATCCTTCCCTCTGTTGGTTTCCCTCTTTCTCTCTCTCCCCAATCCCTCCCTCTGTTGTTTTCCCTCTTTCTCTCTCTCCCCAATCCTTCCCTCTGTTGGTTTCCCTCTTTCTCTCTCTCCCCCCAATCCTTCCCTCTGTTGGTTTCCCTCTTTCTCTCTCTCCCCAATCCCTCCCTCTGTTGTTTTCCCTCTTTCTCTCTCTCCCCAATCCTTCCCTCTGTTGGTTTCCCTCTTTCTCTCTTTCCCAATCCTTCCCTCTGTTGGTTTCCCTCTTTCTCTCTCTCCCCAATCCCTCCCTCTGTTGTTTTCCCTCGTTCTCTCTCTCCCCAATCCTTCCCTCTGTTGGTTTCCCTCTTTCTCTCTCTCCCCAATCCTTCCCTCTGTTGGTTTCCCTCTTTCTCTCTTTCCCCAATCCTTCCCTCTGTTGGTTTCCCTCTTTCTCTCTCTCCCCAATCCTTCCCTCTGTTGGTTTCCCTCTTTCTCTCTCTCCCCAATCCTTCCCTCTGTTGGATTCCCTCTCCCTGCCAAGTTTGGCGCGAACGGCGCGAAATCGCGACGCACGCGGCACCAGCCCCTATTTCCGGCCGCTGCTGCTTCTTCTGTTGAGCAGCAGCGGCCGCTACACAAAGAAAAAGATTTTTTTTAAAAAATTAAAACCTGGCTGAAACGCAGCACCCCGGCACTGTAGACAGCCATTAGGCATTGGCTGTTGCCCCGCAGCCGCTCCTCCTCTTGCCTCTACGTCACTGCCCCTGGAGGAAGACCCCAGAGGAGCGCAGTGACGTAGAGGCAAGAGGAGGAGCGGCTGCGGGGCAACAGCCAATGCCTAATGGCTGTCTACAGTGCCGGGGTGCTGTGTTTCAGCCAGGTTTTAATTTTTAAAAAAAAATCTTTTTCTTTGTGTAGCGGCCGCTGCTGCTCAACAGGAGAAGCAGCAGCGGCCGGAAATGGGGGCTGGCACTGCGTGCGGGACATGGACTCACAGGGCGGGGGGAGCAAAAAAAAAGTGCCGGTACGCCGTACCGTTGCGTACCGGCACAAAAAAAGCACTGGTCTCAATATTCAAAATGATTTAAATGGCTAGGAGAGGGTCCTGGCTGTTCAAATCACCTGTCCGGTGCTAAGTGGACATTTCAGTGGCACTTAGCCAGATAGTACCACTGAAAATGCCCGGTTAGTGCTCAAACAGAAACTAGCTATTTTGGAGATGTTCCAGGGTAGAGTCAGCACCTAGCCCTTATTCTGCACTTAACCAGTCAAGATAAGTGCATAAATAGGACTGCATAAAATTCAGCCCTACCTTTATGCAATTCTTCATCAACGATTAGTTGCCAAATATCACACTTAACCAGCTATGTTTTAGCCAGCTCTCTATACCCAGAAATTCAGTATCAGAGCCCGGACATGGCTCAGCATTCAATTTTCAGGTTTAACACCAGCAGTGGCCAGCAAAACACTGATCGCCGCTGGCTGAATATTAGGTCCATTATTAATACCCGAGAGTTCAGCACAGTTGCACCCTCAATCCCTCTTCTGAATCCATAGCTGAAATGAGAAATTTGCCGACACATTAAAAAAATATACGTGTACTGTGTACAATCAGAAATACACATATAGGACTTGTTTCTATATATCGCGCCTAAAAAAATTGGTGCCAAAACGAAATACGCCTAGGCGTATCCTATAAAGTGTACCTAAATTTAGGCATACTTTATAGATTAAGCCTAAATTTCTATGCAGTTTATAGAATATTCTGAGCATCCATCCACATGAGTAAATTTAGTCATGGGCAGTTATGCCAAGTAAAACTTGGTGTAAATGTTGATGCCTAAATTACACGCGGACTGGGTGTATTCTATAACAAAGTGCATAGATTTTAGAAATGCCCATTCCATGCCCATGGCCATGCCCCCTTTTCAACTATGAGGTATGTTTAATAATGCGTGTTAACGTTTTTACCATGCCTTAAAGTTAAGGCATGTTAAATTCTAATGCACCAATCCATTCCTATGGGCACATTAGCATTTAACACACGTCAACCATTAATGCGCGTTAAAAATGCTAACATGCCTATAGTGCACCTTAGTAAGCATACCTCTAAGTGACTTAGAATTTACGCGCATCACATTATAGAATACGTTTAGGCAGCTGTGTGCATAAATTCTAATTAATGCCAATTAGTGTCAATAATTGCTTGTTAAGTGTCCATTATCAGCACTGATTAGCTTGTTAAGTAATTGAGTTGCACACACAAATCCAAAATATGATTGAATTTGCATGCAGAACTTAAGTTGAACAATATAGAATCCGGGAGATAATTTTTGGGCCACCCAAATTATGCCCAGTACACACCGCCTTAGAATCTGTGTCCTACAATATCTATATGTGTAAGTATCGTCGTAAAAGTGACATGTACCTGTCTATAGCATTTACATATATAAATGCCATGGAAGATTTGACTCCATTATGTGTCAGGACCCCAAAAACCTAAGAAAAATTAAGAATAAGTCAAAGGAAGAAAAACAAGAGATGAAAAATAGAAAAGCTGGTATTTCAAAGAACCTAACCAATACTGTACTATTGACTTTGTATCATGCACCATAATGCAATCTTTCTGTGAATTAAAATCAGTGGGAAGCCATGGAAAGTGCTGAGGAATTGCAATTTTGTTTACCTGACCCAAGCAACAACCATTTCTTTAGCTGTCTTTCATCTGTGGAGAATTCAGAACAGCTTAGACTGAATTTAGGATTCAATATCATTATAGCTTTTTCTGACATATCACCATGACAGAGGCTGTCTCCAAAGTATGGTGTGTCAGCACAAGTAGAATATGTTTTTTTGTGGTTGATTGATAGTCTTGATGTAATCAGTGTTTGTAGTACTACATTATGTCAGTTTGATCATGTATCTTCCTATTTTGTCAATTGTTTGTGATTATTTTAACATAGTAAATGATGGCAGAAAAAGATTGGTGCAGTGTGTTGAGAACTTGGGGAGCTGGGTTTGATTTCCACTGCAACTCCTTGTGACCCTGGTCAAGTCACTTAACCCTCCAGAGAAAGTACCTGCACAAATATATGCATGTATATGTATGCCGCCTAGTGTTATGCACTATTTCTGCACCGATCTTTCAGTGTGGAAATGGGTTACAATGGAAACAAGGCACCAAAAGAGCCTAAAAATGGCAGATTGGTATAGAACTATGCTTAAGAGCCCTGTTATAGAATGGTGCAGATCTGAAAAGGGGGTGTAACGATGGGAGGAACATGGGCAGGTTAGGGGCGTTCCCTTAAAATGCGAAAGTGTTTCACATTTTAAGCAGTGGTTCCCAAACCTGATCCTGGAGCACCCCAGCCAGTCAGGTTTTCAGTATATCCACAATGAATATTCATAGATTTGCATAAAGTGGAGGCAGTGCATGCGAATCTCTTTTATGAATATTCATTGTGGGTATCCTGAAACCCTGAGTGGCTGGGGTGCCTCCAGGACCAGGTTTGGAAACCACTGTGTTATAGAATTCAGAGGATCTGCACCCAACTTGTGCACCAGGATTTACACCTGGTTTCATTTGGTATAAATGTTCACACCCACAGTTGGGTGTGGATTCTGGTGCTACGCAGTAAAGGGTGCACATCCTGGAGCATACTTTATAGAATACCGTTAGCACCAATTTTTTTGGTGCTGATGTTTTGACACCATATGCTGAATTGAGCCCAATATTTGTAAACTGCTTTGGCTGTACCACAGAAAAGCAGTATGTCGAATCCACTACCATTTACCCCTTTATCTGTATTGTCTATCCAGTCTACTCAACAAGGCAGCCAGAGTTGTACTTGCGCCCCTCTGTGCCCTGTTTAACATGTGAAGGCCGTTCAAGTTTTGCTCTGATTTCAGTCTGTTTCTATATAGGAATCCTCTGTGTTTATGCCACATGTTTTTATTTAATTTGAATTTTTATTAATTTTTGACATATAAACTGATTACGTGTGATTTATTACAATAGACATATAATCCAAATGCATACAGTGAAAAACTAATTATGAAAAGGACAGACATTATGATACTGGCATTGCAAGACAAATGTGAGGGATGACGCCATTCATTTTTGAATTTCATCACTGTTTTTGTCCCCACCAACTCCACCGGAAGGGCATTCCAGGCATTCACTACCATCTATGTGAAAAAATATTTCCTGATGTTACTCCTAAGTCCACTACCCTGCAACCTCAATTCATGTCCTCTAGTTCTACTGCTTCCAAGTCTCTGAAAAGATTTGTTTTTATATTAATACCTTTCAAACATTTAAATGTCCCTTCTTTTTTCCAGGGTATTCATATTTAGGTCATCAACCTGCTTATTTTCGAAGGAGAAGGGCGGCCATCTTCCGACACAAATCGGGAGATGGCCGGCCTTCTCGTAAGGCCGCCAAATCGGTATAATCGAAAGTCGATTTTGGCCGGCTTCAACTGCTTTCCGTCGCAGGGCCGGGAAAAGTTCAAGGGGGCATGTCGGCAGTGTACCGAAGGCGGGACGGGGGCATGGTTAAGAGATGGCTGGCCTCGGCTGATAATGGAAAAAAGAAGGCCAGTCCTGACGAGCATTTGGCCGACTTTACTTGGTCCCTTTTTGTTCACGACCAAGCCACAAAAAGGTGCCCGAACTGACCAGATGACCACCGGAGGGAATCGGGGATCACCTCCCCTTACTCCCCCAGTGGTCACCAACCCCCTCCCACCCAAAAAAAAAAATTCAGTAACATTTTTTTGCCAGCCTCTATGCCAGCCTCAGATGTCATACCCAGCTCCATCACAGCACTATGCAGGTCCCTGGAGCAATTTTTAGTGGGTGCAGTGCAATTCAGGCAGGTGGACCCAGGGAGCTATGCACCTGGGATCAATTTGTGAAGTCCACTACAGTGCCCCCTAGGGTGCCCGGTTGGTTTCCTGGCATGTGAGGGGGACCAGTGCACTACAAATGCTGGCTTCTCCCACGACCAAATGACTTGGATTTGGCCGGGTTTGAGATGGCCGCCATTAGTTTCCATTAGCGGCGAAAACCAATGGCGGCCATCTGTAACGCCTGTGATCTTTAAGGGCGGCCCAAATGTTGAGATTTGGCCGGCCCCGACCATATTATCGAAACGAAAGATGGCCGGCCATCTTGTTTCGATAATACAGTCGGGTACGCAGCTTTACGGGGCCTTCATTAGAGATGGCCGCCCCCGTTCGATTATGCCCCTCCAAGTCTCTTCTCATATGTTTTTTGGTGCAAGATCCATACCATTTTTGTAGCCTTCTTTTGAACTTCTTCATGTCTTTATGTCCTTATCAAGATCCAGTCTCCAAAACTGAACACAATACTCCAAGTGGGGCCTCACCAATGACTCGTATAGGGGCATGAACACCTCCTTTCTTCTGCTGGCCATGTCTTTCTCTATGCAGCCTAGCATCTTTCTAACATTAGTCACTGTCTTGTTGCACTATTTTGCCACCTTGAGATCCTCAGACACTATCACCCCAAGATTCCTCTGCTGTTCTGTGCACCTCGCCTCTTGCCCTCTATTACATACAGCTCCTTTGGATTTTTACACCCCGAGGGGATCTTTATAAAGGTGCGCTAGGATTTTTAGCGCATACTAAAAATTAGTGTGCGCTAACCATGTAGATGTCCATATGGGCATCTACACAGTTAGCGTGCAATAAAAATGCTAGTGCCCCAAGCGCATTAAATTTTAACTGCCAAACATTAGGTTGCCATTTATTTATTTATTTTGTTCAGTTTCAAATGTTTTCAGGATGTTTCTTGCCACAGTGTGGCAGTCAGTGTTTTGTGTCATTATGGTGGTTCACAGTAATTAGAAGTTAATTTCCAGAGGAGTCCTATTGGCCATCCCTTTTCAGTCATATTAAACAAAAATCTACCACATGAAATTTATCCACATGACACTGCAGTTTTAGTGTTTACTAAGCTGCATTAAATAATGCATGTTAAAGACAGCTTAACATGACTTAATGGATCCTAACATGTTATATTGCAATAGTTTAGCTTTAATGCAAGGACAAATTGGACCCACCATGCAGTAAAATTAGCTGTTTTGCATGCACGTGCGTACAAACCAGCTCATTAATATGGAAATTCAAGAACGCAGGTTGGGCACAAGACCAGATTCAATATATGGTGCCTAAAAAATCAGCGTGTAGCGCTATTCTATAAACTTCACCTATAGTTAAGCACCATTTATAGAATATGCATAGCACTTGTCCCTGCAACTAAAGCTTAGGCATGACCATTTACACCGACTAAAACCTGTTGTAAATGCCTGCACCTAACTTAGGGGCAGATCGGGCAAATTCTATAACAGTGCTCGTAATTTTTAGGAATATCCACCACCCACCTATGCCCCTCCCATGTTCATGCCCCCTTTTGAGATCCATGTATTAGAATTTACACACACCACTTTACAGAATACGTTTAGAAAGCTGTGTGTGTAAATTCTAATTAGTGCTAATTGATGCTGATAAGTGCTTGTTAGTGACCAATTATCTTTGCCGATTGGCTTGTTAAACAATTAAGTTGCGTGCACAAATTGGCCGTGGGTTACTGTATCTGTGAATGTGGGGGAAATTAATATGGGATTTATTAACATGTGGTCCTCGGGCATTGCAGGTTAGTACAGCCAATATAAATAATTTCTTTCTAAAAGTAATTAGACCTCTTAATTAGTATTTGATTTCTAATTGGTGCAGCTTTTAATAGCATTTTAAAATATAGTTACGTTCCGTACCTGCTGTGTGGGCCGCGCGGCCAAGGCGCCTTCGGTCTCGCTCCCGGTAGCGGTGGCTGGCCATGTTCAGTCCGGTCGCAATGGTCGGTCATACCTCATGGTCTTGGAGGCCGGCCATGGGCTTGATGGCCGGCCATGGGTGTGGCACATCAGGGTCTGTGCCTACGGTCATATCTCGTGGTCTTGGAGGCCGGTCTTGGGCTCGATGGCCGGCTATGGGTGTGGCATGTCGGTCAGGGTCTGTGCCTACGTGTTCCTGTTTGTACCTTCCCAGCCTGCTAGGCCGGCCATACCTTCTCGCCGGCCACGAGGGTTGTCGGCGTCTTTCGAGGTGAGGTTTCCTTCCGGCGCGGTTCCTTCACCGTGCCAGTTTATTACGGCATTGGCCACTCCCGCTGTTATTCCACCACTGTCGTGGGCCCAGCCAATCCCAGACCGCTCTCCCCAGCTGATTGGGGTTAAGACTGACGAGCGGACTATTTAAGAACTGCAGTCGCCTTCAGTCTTTGCTTCAGCTTCTATTGCTTTAGAGGTTTGGTGCTCGAGATTGTGTGTTCTACTGTCTGCGTTCCTGTGTAACCTGACTTCCAGATTGGACTTGACTACCCATTGTATAGCTGCCTACCTTGAACTACCCATTGTATAGCTGCCTGCCTTGACCCTTGGACTGAACTCTGACTACCCGTTGTATTGCTGCCTGCCTTGATCCTTGGACTGAACTTTGACTACCCATTGTATTGCTGCCTGCCTTGACCCTTGGACTGAACTTGGACTACCCATGATATTGCTACCTGCCCTGACCCTAGGACTGAACCAGTCTCTTCCCTGCTTCGCCGCCGGGCCAGATCCTTGGAGTGACCTTCACTATCTCCTCCCAGCTGTTGTCCCGACTCGTGGATTGACCAGGTTATCTCTGCTGCCACCACCTGCCAGGTCTGTAGCTGCCCAATCCCGTTCGTTCCCGAAGTCCTGGTGGCCGCCCGAACCTGGGGGCTCAACTCCCGGGGAACGGTGGTCGCTTCCCACGTGAAGCTAGGAGTTGTCCGGCTGCTGGACCAAGTGCAGCGCAACTTTTCAACCACCATGCTCAGTCGTGGCACAAGGGGTCACTATCCATGTCCTAACATACACATATGTAATTATATTGTCCTGTGCAATAAAATCTTATCTTATATATAAGTCATGTAAACCTGCATATTCCCCGGGGAGGGGGGATGTATTTGCTTTCCCCTCTCCCCGTGACTATGGGTGGGGACTTGGTCTTTGCAGCTAAGAATCTTTCCTTCTTTCTTTTGTTTGTTTCTCTCAGCTTCGTGTCCTTCATATGATATGTCCTGATGAGAAACAAACTTTCTTTCCTCTTCTTGAGTTCAGACTAATTATTTTATAACTACCAGAGTAACTCTTGTTAGGTTTTGTGAGATTACTAATGTTTGCTACAGATACTAGCTCCTGTTGTAGTGAGTAATAAAATCTCCCTTTTTCTGTCTTTTGGCCTCTGTCTGACTTTTTCTGAGAGAATAGTATAAGCCATGCAGCTTTACAGTTGTCGGGTTGACTTAGCAAACTAGGAAATATATGTGGAAAGGGTTGAAAACTGAGTAGAAATGTTAAACAAATACATCTCTTATATTCATGGAAGAAGGGATTGAAGAGGGATTGCTGATTGTTGGTAAGGGATGAATAAAAGTGTGGTAGAGACCATGTGCTTTCCAGAAAAGAGTGATTGTGTGGAACCTGAAAAACTAAAAGTGGATGAAGCCATGGGATTGATTTTAGAATATGGAGAATGGGAGTACTTTTACAAGACTAGGTGGATGTTATCCCTCTTTATAAAAGTGATAATAGGAAAAAGGTTGAAAATTACATTCTGGTAGTCTCAGAAGTGGTACACTTAGGGTGGCACAATTTGAGGTGGGAGGGAGGGAGGCATGTATGCAGGAATGAGCATCTCCCCACCTTCCCTCTGCAGTGTTCAGCAGCTTTTGTTCCCTTCCATACCCCCTCTGGGGCGGCACTGGCATGTCACTCAGTGTGCCAAAACACACCGTTTTGGAAAGGGTGGGACCCTGTGGACCTCATGTATGCACAGATACTGAAGGCCCCCTGCCAACCACAATGACTGGCATGCCATTGCTGCTCCGGAGGATGTAAGGAAGGAAAAGAAAGCTGGTGAACATTGTGTATGTTGGGGGGTGGGGGAGGAGAGTAAGGAAGAAGAGAGATACTGGACACTACAGGGCTGGTATAGTTGAGAAGCAGAGAGAGATGCTAGACACCAAGGGGCAGTGGAGGAAGAAAAGGGGTTTCACTGAACTATGGATGGATATGGAAGGGAAAGGGAATTGCTAGACTTGAAGTGCTTGGAATAGGAGGGAAGACTTTGAGCTGCCTGGGCTAGGGGGTGCATGGCAGAAGGTTTACCTAGGACAGGGTGGGCAACCATGGCCCTCGAGGTCTGCAACCCTGACATCTATTTGCATATAATGGAAGCAGTATATGCAAATCAATCTCATTCATATTCAGTGTGGAAATCTTGAAAATCTGACTGGGTTGTTGCCCTCGAGGACCATGGTTGGCCATCCCTGGCCTAAGATGTTAGATGTACCTGGGCCGGGCTATTTAGTCTGACTTATGTAATTAGAAAATTAATTCAGACTTCTGAAAGAAACAGTAGTGGAGCATCTTGAAGCCTACAGGATCTGAAGCAGAATGGTTTAACTAGACTAAGATCCTATCAGATGAATATTTTGGATTTTTATGATTGGGTGATCAAAGGATTATCTCGGATATGCATTGGATATGGTATACTTGGATTTCAGCAAAGCTTTTAATGTCCCATATAGAAGCCTCATAAATAAACTGAGTAGTCTAGGGGTGGGCCTGGATTAGAAACTATCTAGTTGAAAAGTAAATGCCAGAACTTGTCAGTTTTCTTATTGTATTGTGGTTTTAATTTCACATTTTTTATGTATGTAAAGGCTCATTTTCAAAGCACATAGACTTACAAAGTTCCATAGGCTACTCACGTCTTAAATATGCCTCCATGCAACTTTGTAAGTCTATGTGCTTTGAAAATGAGCGCCTTAATCATTTAATTTGTTTTCATAATCAGAGCAACCATGTGAACCACTCCGGTTCTACTGTATGAAGGGCAGAATATCAAATTCAATAAATAAATAATGATGAATGAAATTTCCTGTAAAGAAAGAGTTGAGTGAAGAGCCCTAGAGACCAGTCCTGGGATTGGTTTTGGTCAGTATTTTTTGAGGAATACTGCAGAGAGGTTAGGAAGGAAAGTTTGTCTTTTTGCAGATAGTGCTAAGATCTGTAACAGAGCAGACATGCCTGAGTGAACACACGAAATAAAAAGTGATCTAAGCTCAAGCAACAGGTTGGCTACTTGGCAGCTGCATTTTAAGACAAAACAATGCAGACATGCCTTTTGGGTGCAGAAATCAGGAGGAGCAGAATGCTACTGATCCCAGGGTG
The DNA here is from genome assembly GCF_901765095.1 of Microcaecilia unicolor. NCBI lineage: Eukaryota > Metazoa > Chordata > Amphibia > Gymnophiona > Siphonopidae > Microcaecilia > Microcaecilia unicolor. The sequence continues at coordinate 105,375,746 of NC_044036.1, forward strand.
AGCATTAGGAGTGATCTCAGGGTGATTGTAATTCAATGATTTCAAGGGAGTCACCAAGCTCAAGCAATGCTGGAGTGCATTAGTTAAAAGAGAAGGAAATGATTTTCCCCAGTGTACAACTCATTTGTGAGACTGTGTGTAAAGTAAAGTACATGTGTCCTGTAATGGAGGCTTTATCTGGAGAAGGATGCAGAATGGATGTACTCTAGAGAAAAGCTTCCAGAATGGTGCCAGGTCTGCATTAGAAGAGGATTGGGGTGAAAACTCCTGGTCTAGGGACACACCCAGCCAGTCAGGTTTTCAGGATATCCACAATGAATAGTCAGGAGATAAATTTGCATGTAGTACCTCCGTTGTATGCAGATCTCTATCATGCATATTTATTGTGGATATCCTGAAAACATGACTAGCTAGGCGTGTCCTGAAGACTGGATTGAGAACCACTGGATTAGACTTGGGAATCTAGATATGTATACTGGTACCCTAAAGGAGAGGGAAAGTGTGACAGAGGCATTCAGATATCTCAGAGCTATTAACAGTGCATACAGAGTTTTTTCAGTTGAAAGGAAGTTCTAGGATCAAGGTGGGAGGTCATAAAATGAGGCTCGGGGAGGTAGATTCAAGAGCAATGCTAGGAAATATTTTTCCATAGAAAGAATGATGGATGCTGGAATGCTGTGGAATGTAAATGCTAATGGATTTCATGAAAGTATGGGAGAAACACAAATGATCCTTAGTTGCAAAATAGTGCAGTAGTAACAACTTGGTTGGACTGGCAGCCTGCAAGTACCATAACAACAAGAACAAGAAGTCTTAGTAGAAATTCAGGGACTCACGTAATCGGGTCTTTCTTGTAGGCTGCAACTAATTAGCAGCTGGGACTGTCTGGCAGGTTACTAGTGCAGTAATAACTAGAAGTCCTAGCAGAAATACAGGTACTCTATTACACAAGTTTGTTTGAAAGACTGTGTTGACAGAACTGATTTGCAGTGTTCTCTCTGGCAGGCTACAAGTAGTAAAAACATACAAACTTAGGGCCCCTTTTACTAAGCTGCAGCAAAAGGGGACTGGTGCTGGTTTCGGCGCGTATTTTACATGTGTGCCGAGGCCCCATTTTACTGCAGCTGGTAAAAGGGAAGTCTTGCTTTCCTACAGGAAATGGCTGTGCGGCAAGTAAAGCACTTGCTGTGCAGCCAACTCGGAGGGGCGTCCTTACCGCCACCCGTTGAGGTGGTGGTAAGGGCTCTTGCGTTACCCTAGCAGCAACCGGGCAGGACGTGGCACTGCCTGATTACTGCCAGGTACACTCCAGCGCTACAAAAATAAATACATTTTTGTAGCACAGGAAATGATGGCGCGCTAGGTGTGGGAAGTACCGCTGGGCTGCTGCGGTAGCCCGGCAGTACTTCCTGTATAGTGAGTGGTAAGCCCGCATTGTGCTTACCACCACTTAGTAAAAGGAGCCCTTAGTCCCCCAAGCTAAGAAACACAGGCACCCCTGAGTCTGTCTGTCTGGCAAGCTACACACCCCTCCTTTTAACTGGATTGGGGTTGGATGAGGAGAGGGGGAGGGGCTCTAGAGAGGCTGTGGGGCCTCAGGAAGTCAGATGTTTAGGTAGCAACTGTACTGCTTTGGATGGCTGTTGGAATTATTTGAGGCACAGTGGTTGGAAGCAGAAGGGGAGAATTGCTGGGTATGAACTAAAAAGCAGATCTTACATGCTGGGTCATTCAGGAAGGTGGGGTACAGTGGAGGAAACTGGCAAACACTGTCTTGGCTGAGAAGCAATATTCTTCGGGTGGAAATGCTGTGTGGCTCATAGATGGGATATATCCTTGGAATAACTGGGCAAACTAAATAAATCAGTTGTACTTTTTTTGCCTCCTCGTATTTTGTCACTATACTGTCTAATAAGGTAGGAGATATGTTAGTGGCCTACCCACCTAGGAATAATAGCAGTGATTCTGTTAGTGGGTTTTTGTAATGAAGGTTTTACTTGTTTTCTTGATCATCTTTAAGAACCTGATGTACTAAGCATTTTCCCCAGAGACACAAAAATCAATAAAATACTTTAGTACATTGGGTTCTCAAGAGTTTTTTTTTTTGCCATAGACATAGTACTTTGCGATTGCATAGAAAATAAATTAATGATATGTTCAGTACCCTCTTGCTCATTTTCTTTGTATAGGTTCTCTCTAGGTTCAGATCATAATTACGCATTTGATTACATGCTCTATGCTATTGGAGTTTCATATAATGCCAGTTTTCCAATAGTATTCACACCGTTTAGAATACAAGAGACTCTAACATTGGAGAGGATTAACAACTCAAGAAGCAAATACAATTAAAACAATAAAGAAAAAGCTAGTTAAAAATCAAAGATAAAAATAAACCATAATTATTGCTCAAACAGATATATTTTCAAAATTTTTCTATAAGAGAGGTAGGAGGCTACAAACTTCAAATTCAAGGGTAGCTTATTCCACAATCTAGCCAATTTCAGAGTTTGTAGAAAACCTAAACTCCTACCATGAGATGGAAACACAAGCAATTTGTCTAAGCCTTCTGAATTTTAAACCAAAAATTGATTTAAAAATCAAACAAAGTATCTTGAAATCAATTCATTTACATATCACCAGCCAATGAAAATCTTGTAAAGTGGAAGATATCCTATCAAAATGGCCAAGTCCACTTATCTGATAACAGTGTTCTGCAGCAATTGTAAACGACTTAACAACTTACTTGAAATCTGAGTGTATAACAAATTACAGTAATTTATTGTGGCAACAGAACTGCTTGAGCTATAGTCCTAGAATCTTACTTCTCCAAAAAAAAAAAATAGAACTTATCGTCTCTAATTGTCGGAGCTGTAAAAAGAATCTTTTACTAAGAGCATTTATCTGCTTATCAAATGTTAAGGTGGAATCCAAGGTTACACCTAACACTCTAGAGTGATCTTCAGCTTTTAGGACTTTTCCTGAAAACACTGTTACTCATTTAATTGGAACTTTTTCTACATCTCCAAACCAGAGTATCTTTGTTTTCTTCTTATTCAGTTTCAAAAAATGTTTCATAGCCCAATTGTCTATGAAAGAGATATAATGTTTGATAGAGCTTAAGGTGTTATCAAAGCTCTCCAAGGCAGGGCACAGGAGGAAAATCCTGGATCACAGCTTCCCCATGCAGTATCTTTAACATTTAGAAATGAAAGACAATAGAAACCAAAGGAAAGTAAGGAGAAATTTATTATCTATTGAATTGGTGTACTATTTTGGATTTTATTGTATTGCTCTTATTGTATTTGTAAGAACCTGCCTCCTCTTTTTGTCATCCCACTCAATGGCACAAATCTCAGTGAGAAGTGAGCTTTGTGAACACGGTCCACTGCAATCTTTCAAACATCATTTACTCAGCATTTGCAGCTCAAACAAAATTCATTAGTACTCACATACTCCCAAACATGTTTTCCTCAAGTAAAAACTTGAAAGTTAGCCACGTGTACATGTGATTTTATCATTTATTTGAGGTTTAGTAATAACAAACATTGTTGTGGTGGAATGACTAATCCATTAAACTCATGGGCAAGTCAAAACATTGTCTAGTATTCACTCAGTATACTGAAGTATGATCCTTGGTTACAAACTGTTCTTTTCTTTTCATTTCCACTTTACATTTTTAAACTTTTAACAGTGGATTGCAGCTTCTGTTAATTTGGAATCTTCTTTTACATAGAAGGTAGAGATCTGAATTGAGGCATCCAGGTTGGGATGTGCTCAATTTCAATGATATTTTAGAAAAGTATCTGTCCATGGAGAGCCTTTTCTACAATACCTGCAAAATGCTTGTGTATTTGCTAGCATTTTCAATGGGAACAGCCATATTAAAAATACACACATTGAAAACATAAACGTCACAACCCCAGCAGCTTCTGTGTGGAGGTGTCAATATTTAAACGTGCAAGTGGTGATTTTAGAACTTGGACATGTAGCTGACCATTTTACGAACTGCCAATTAAGTTGTGAGGACACAAGGTGGAAATAAGCTACAATGTATTAAGAATGACTCCCTTAATCCATCATGGAAAGCTCTGGCTAAAACCGGGCCCTGTCTTTGAGCTGCCATAAAGCCTGATGAAAAATTGGGAATATACATATAGAATTTGCTCCCACCCAAACCATGCTCCTTGATAATTCTGCAGAGTGTGGATCTCTACCTGTAAATAGCAACTTTTTTAAAATAGTACTTTACACGTGTACATGATATACATGTATGAATGCCACTGTTTACAGATTGATATATTTAAAAATAATGACCTTATAGCCAAGTAGTCCTTTATATCAGATTGTTTTATTTTATTAACTTAACAATTACAGGTAGGTGATTTAAATTATACAAAACTACAAGTTTGCATAAATGCAAAAATCAGGCAAGCCAAGCCACGCACAGTTAGGCATGTAACACATGCCTTTGGGCCTCTCCTACAGCTCACATGACTAGATGTCCTCTTCACAATCATTGATTACTTCCTCCCTAAGGCAAGCTTCATTCTAATAAAGGTTTTTAATCCTCCAACAAATCACAACTTAGATATGCCTTCTGGACTGCCACAGATGCATGAGTATCCAAATCAAATATACTGGAAAACTCCACCCTCAGATCTCTAACCACCTCTTCTGGCTGGCACACCACACCATCCAGAGTAAGAGTACTTCATCTCCATGACCTCAGACTTAGGCCAACTTAACATCTTACCAGCTGCCCTGAAAACTGTGATACTGCCTGTAAACTACAGTCTGAATTGCCACATGTTCCCCAATCCATTAGGGGAATCATCAACTACTGGACATCATCCACAGAAATATGGCCCTTGTTCCAAACTCACGAATAACATCCTGTGAAGGTTGAATTTAAACATTAAACAACTAGTAAAAAAGGCCCGTTTCCGAAACCAATGAAACGGGAGCTAGCATGTGGGGTTTTTTGTGTGTGTGTGTGTGTGTGTGTATGTGTCAAAGAGTTATTTTGTGTGTGTGAGGGTGCGGTGTGTGTGCAGGTTGTTGATGTGTGTCTTTTTTTGTTTTGTTTTGTTTTTTGCTTGGGGGTTGGAGGATGTGCTGTGCTGTGCTGGCAAAGTGGGTTGGATTGGTGTGTGGCTTTGAGGGTGTGTTTCTGTTGTATTGTGTGTGTGTGGTTTTGTCTGTCAAGGAGGTTTGTGGAGGGGGGTCTTTCTGTTGGTGAAATGTAAATGTGGTTGTAGGGGGGTCAGCCTTTGTTGAGTGTTGTTTTTTTTTTTCCATGTTTTTTTTTTTTTGTGTTGTGCTGAGGCAGCAGTGTTGTTTTAGATGGGCGGAAGGTAGAGGAGCATGTTCTTTGTTGGTATTTTTTGGCCGTTTCAGGGCTGCTGTAGGGGAATGCTGGAAGAGAAATGTGCTGTTGGAAGCAGCACCATCTTTTTCCATTGGGCTGGGGTTCTGGGCATCCTGGAGGTGGGTGACGGCTTGCCTGAGGACGGGGATGGTTGTTTTAAGTTGACGGAAGGGAGAAGAGCACGGTCTTAGGCCGTCGGGGGGTGATCCGGTATGTTTGGTCTATTTCAGGCCGGCTGCAGGGGAATGCTGGAACATTTATGCGCTGCAGGAATCAGCGCCGTCTTTTTCCGGGTGCTCGGGGAATCCCCGAGGTGGGAGACAGCTTGCCTGAGGTTGGGGATGGCTGGGCACGTCCTTGGCCGCTTCGGCAAAAGGGGAAGAGGAAGGGGGTGGGGAGTTACCTGCAGCCGCCTGAGAAACCATGTATTCTTTGTTTGTTTTGTATTATTAGTTTGCATTTCTGTTGAAGAAAGAGTGGATGCCTTTCGAATGATGGAGGTGGTGCGTCGGTGTGCGGTTGTTTCGTTAGTTTGGCAGCCAGTCTCCAGCGATTCCTAGGCAGGGAAGGAATACTCCTCCCCCTTCCTTGGTTGCTGTTTGCTGCTGGCTGGGTCGCAGGTAATCCTTCCAGCTGGGCCGCAGCTTGTCCTGTTCGCCCACGTCCCAGATGGTGATGGGCACGTTGTTTTCCGGCTCCTCTGACTCCATGTCAAGCGATCCCAAATATAGTCTGTGCTATACGCCCTCTGGCACTCTTCAGTACTGGCATTAGGCATTTAAAATTTTCTCCCCCCCTCCCCCGATCTATTTTTGCACATACCCACAGCAGGAATATTCTTCTCTCGTTCCAGCGGTGGTTCTGTGCTCTCCATGCTGCACAGATAATGAGCCATTCTGCTGGGGAATGCTCCTCCCTTATTGTCACATAGTTTCCTCGGATTGGTCCTTCTTACGTTGCCTAGTGTTGCCTGGGAACGGTGTTGTGATGGTCCTTTGTGTTTCAGAATGTTGAGAGTGTTTTTTCTGATTGGTCCGTCATGCGAGGGCGGGGCAGAGAGAAATGGTCAGTGTTGTGGCTTCACCACCATGAATCCATGAACCCTTCAGTGAGTGACTGAGTGACTTCAGAACGTTGTCTTCTGAACGTTGAGGGTGAGTTTTATTATAGTAGATAAGGGCTACAGGGCCAAACATTGGCCTTACAGCCAAAACTGTACTTTCACCTTCACTACAACAAATCTGTTCTCCTGAAATGAATAAATTCAGTTTTGTATCACCCCTTTCACACCAATCACTCAACAACAGATGGTGCACCAAATCAAGTTGAAAAACAGCAGAAGTGGCCCCCTAACAACAGTCCACAACACAGCAATGAAAAAGAGAAGAAGGGGGCAGACCAGTATGTGGTTTATTGAGTCATTTTATTGGTTTTCTTCAATAAACCACCTGTTTTGGAACCACACTGGGCTGCCTTTTCCTTCTCTTTTTCGTTGCTGTGTTGTCCACCAAATCAAGTTCCAATGTAAGCATGTGTGTTAGAAAATACACGTGTACATTTTCTTAAGTGTACTTGAGAGGAAAATATTTTTTTTTCTATGCATCTTGGACCTACTCTACAGTAGCTCATTTTTGGCTGTCCATTTTATGATATATGAAACAAGTGACAGAGAGAAGCATCCCGCCAACACCTTTGGGATTCTTATTGGATCATGTAGACTATATGGTGACACAAAATAAGAGCACTAGGTTATTAGAAAGGCAGGAGTAGTGGGGAAAATGTATATTAAAGGTATGGCTAACAGATATTCTATCTTCCTTTTGGGGGCTGGCGTAATAATTTTCATGTGCTTATGATGCTGGAATTGAGAGGAGCCAGGCTCACTCCTAAAAGGAAGAAACAATTTTTTATTAATTTGGCACAAGTACATTCACACACTGTCAACTAGGACACAGAGTTTGGTTTTAGATACATTGTGAAGGACTCTTGGTTTGTTAGACCTCATGAGAAGTGAGGGGGAGGGGAGTGGGTTGGGAGATTAGAGGTACTTGCAAGGGAGTTACTGCTGCTAGGGAAGGTTAGATTTCAGAGGGCTTGGGCTATAAGAAACAAGCCCTCTCTTGCCAAGGTTGAAAATGATATGGGAGTAGGAGGGGGGAAATTTAATTTTTGCGATTGTACTTTTTAATTTTTATAAAATAATAATAATTGTTAATAAAAAAAGAGATAAAGTAATACATAAATCATTATTAATTTCAAAACACTCCTGCAGTAGACTTTAACTCTTTTTTTATTAAAAAAATATATAATACCAAAAACATGACAATATCACAGGCATAAAGTACAAGCACAAAAATTAACCTTCCCCCTCCTACCCCTTTTTCTGACTCATGCGTAAAATGTAGGCATGGGCCTCCTGCCTAAATTTATGCATATACATGTTAATTGAATCCAATTAGTGCCAATAATTGCTTATTAAAAAGCCAATTATTGGTGCTAATTATCATGTTATTCAGTTAAAATGCACACACCCAATTTTATGTGTGCATTTTTTAGCACTTTTTATAGAATTAGGGGATAATGTGTATAGTGCTGTGTACATCTAGTAGCACTATAGAAATGATAAGTAGTAGTAGTAGTAGAATTCTATAAAGGCAGATCTGTGCAGAGCTATCCCTATGGAATACCAGCATAGCATGCAATTTCACGACTAACTTTGGGCATGAGCACTTAAGCCAGCCAAAGGCTGATATAAATGCTCACGCCAAACTACTGTCATTTAGGCATGGAAAGTCAAATATTCTATAAATGTACCTAAATCTTGGGAATGCCCCGGCCCACCCATGCCCCACCCCTGGCCACACTCCTTTTGGAGTGGTGCACAAGCTAAGTTAGGCGAAAATTATAGATGTGTAGGGCAGATTGATTATCACCCATTTAGCCAATTAGTTTGCATGCGGATCTGCAATCGATGTTCATTATTGTGCACCCAACTTTGTAATAAATAACAGAATCCGGAGGTATGGGAGTTAAGTGCTTATTTACAGAATAGTGGTTAGGTGGAATTTTTCCATTTATGCATCTCTTTCTCTCTCTCTCTCTCTATATATATATAGAAAGAGAGAGAGAAAAATGTGTGTGTGTGTGTATATATATATATATATATATATATATATATATATATGTAGATAGATAGATAGATAGATAGATAGATAGATAGATATACTATTATTCTAAACATTTATGCATGTAAGCACCATGTAAGTATTGGAGTTTCTGTTAGAGAATTAGTGCATCTCAAATCATATTTTTCACATTCCTCAGTTCAGGAGTGATGCACATTGGTCCTCAGCAGTTACAAACAGACCTGGTTTTCAGGCTGGTCAAAACTTTCAAATTACCAGTAATCTATAGCCACTGTATGCAAATACATTTTATAAATATTGATTGTGGATGTCTTGAAAACCAGTTTTGTTTGCAGGTTTTGAGCGACCTTGTTCAAGACCATGGTAAATCTCAGCACCTGTTGGCCAAAAAAATCTGAAATAAACCTACTCTCACCTAAAACAAGTCTCTTTTATGCTCAGGCAAGCATACTCTATTCTGTCCAGAAATATTTCTTCTGTTTTTATTTGTAGGAGTTTTTTTTTCTCCCCTTGTAGTGTCCCTAAAGCAATTTGAATGTAAGCATTGGCTGTTGGAAAAGGCAGTAGAATTGAAACTGCTAACTGAATACTGATGATATATTAGTCTTGAGGCATATTCCTGAGAGACTTTTATTTTTCTTATGTTCAAGGAATTTTTTCACTGTTAATTATTAATCAAAAGTTTATTAAAAGTAGGTTAAACAGAAAAACTCTAGTGAGAAAATAATAATTTCAAATGAATAATACAGGCACATTATTTATTAGATATTAATGAATTATTCCCTGTTGTAGTGTCAAACTGCATAGGAAAATATTCTAAATCAGGAGCTACTTTAGCCAAGTTGCATTCAATAGATGTAAAATTATGTCACGTTTACTGACGTCTAAAAAGCAAGGAAATATTTCAGTTTAAAAGACAGCCATGAACACTTGATTAGACTCTTGATAATGGAAAACATACCCTAACGTAATGTTTTATTTACAAGTGCCTTTCTTTTGAAAGAGGTGTTTCTACAATGAGTGATCAATAGCTATGCTAGTGGTTCTGAAACTTGTCCTGGAGGAATCCTAACTGGCCACAACTTTAATTCAAAAATTCACATCTCATAGATCGTGGCACTAATGTGGGTTGCCTCCCCGTGGTCTGAATACTGGGCCAATTTTCTTTAAATTTGAAAGGCAGCCCTATATAGGAGGCAGTACGGTTTCCGTGCTATGGATGTGCTAAACAATTGGCATACCGGTAATGTCATTGCGCTAACTGAAGAGTGTTTGTACACCCATTGTCCACCTCTGACATGCCCCCTACAATCCCCCCTCCCCCAAAATGCCATGTGCTTAGCACGTGCAAATAGCAACACTAATGCAGAATGTTTTAGTGTGTCCTGCATTAGGCCATTTTTCCTGTGTTAAGTGTGCATTAGCACTTAATGCATCTCAGTAATAAGGCCCCAAACTTGTACCCTGCCAGAGCTAAAGTTTGTTCATAATCATGTATTCTTATTGGGCTGGCAGGAGACCAGACACTCCTTTAGATGGTTAACCATGAGCTGGAGAAATCTGAGAGGAAGACCATAAACTATATGAACATCTATTTTTGTTTGCCTCCGAAATGATTTCTGGCTGTGTGTTTAAAGGCCCAGGCCTAAAGTTCTTGCACATGTTACCCCATGTACCTTTTCTGATTTGATAGAACTTCACCATCTTGCATATTTCATGATCCAGGAAACTGTACCATAAAGGATGAAGAGGGTGTTTGCTATAGATATAATGATTATAAATCTTAGAGATCATGATATGTTTTGTTCTGAGGTAGGTATCTTGATATTGTTCAGATAAATTCCTGAAATTTGGGTTATTCACTATGAGCGAGTCAGAATGTTTTGGGTGATTTACCATTAGTCACCATGTGAAACAGTTTTGTTATTGGGTATATTAAGGATATGAAAATGTCCTTTTTATTTTGCTTGATATGTTTGTATGGAAGTGTTGACAGATTTTTTTAAATACCTTTGCTATCTTGGTATTTTATTGTTCTAATCACCATGGCTCTGGTCACTCTTTGTTGATCAGTTGCAAGGTATACTGTCCATTTTCAATTTCCTCTCTTGCCCTTCTCTACATCTGACATTGATCTTTCACTTTTCATCTCATTTTACTGACATCTCATTTTATTCCATTTCTCTTTTTCTTTGCCCCTCTATCTACTCATAACCCCAGCCATTCCCACACTGATTCTCCATTGAATTTTCTCTTTGCACTATCCTCCTCTTCCAATCATGTCTTTTCATCTCCAGTCATCAAAATTGATTTTACTCTTCTATCTCCCCCATCTCACCTTTTCATATCTTACCCCTGTTTCCCTGCTACTCCTTTAGTTCTTGTCCACCTACTGGCTTTTCATCTTCCACTGTATCACTTTTTACAGCCCATCTTTCCTTTCAGTCTCCACTTTTTCCTCCTCCTCAGTTGTGTTCTCACTGTCTATATTCCCACTGCTCTACCCCCTCCCACCTAAGAGCTGAGTTCCTGAATTCCCCTACTCCCCCATTGCTGAGTTCCACAGTCCCCTCCCTAGACACCCAATAGAGAAGTTCCTACTCTTATGCTTCCCATCACAGCCAATTACATAAGTACATAAGCACCGCCATACTGGGAAAAGACCAAGGGTCCATCAAGCCCAGCATCTTGTCTCTGACAGCAGCCAATCCAGGCTTCAAGAACCCGGCAAAACCAAAAAAGATTTTTTTAATAATGTTCAATGGACTTTTCCCTCAGGAATCTGTCCAAACCCCCTTTAAATTCCATAAGGCAAGCTGCTGTTACTACATTCTCCGGCAACGAGTTCCAGAGTCTAGCTACATGCTGAGTAAAGAAAAACTTTCTCCTATTTGTTTTAAATCTACCATATTCTAGCTTCATCTTGTGTCCCCTGGTTTTGTTGTTGTTTGAAAGTATAAACAAACGCTTCACATCTGTCCGCTCTAATCCGCTCATTATCTTGTAGACTTCTATCATATCACCCCTTAGCTGCCTTTTGTCCAAACTGAAGAGCCCTAACCTTCTCAGCCTTTCCTCATAGGGAAGTCGTTCCATTCCCTTTATCATTTTCATCGCCCTTCTCTGCACCTTCTCTAATTCCTTTATATCTTTTTTGAGATGCGGCGACCAGAATTGGACACAATACTCGAGGTGCGGTCGCACCATGGAGCGATACAACGGCATTATAACATCCTCATGTTTGTTTTCCATCCCTTTCCTAATAATACTCAACATTCTGTGCGTTTTCTTAGTTCCTAACGCGGAACCTTGCATGACATAGCTGTAATTCGAGTTCCTCTTACCCACATGCATCACTTTGCACGACCCTGAATAACTTTGTGTCATCTGCGAATTTAGTTACTCCCGTCAGCTTGTCTCCTTCCCTCTATTCTCCCAGTCTCCATTGTCACTCACCCCCCACACAAAATACCCAAATATCTGCTCTTCCCCCCAGTCTAAAATTCAAGACAACTATTTCCTGCCTCCAATCCAGTATCTGCCCACTCTTGTTTTTCCTTTTCCCATCCTGTATGTTTCATATCATTTTTTCCCTATCCAGTCCATGATCTGCCTTCTCACATTTTCTCTTTCTTAACCCATCCAGTATCTGCCCTCATGCAGCAGAAACTCCTCTCCCTGGGCCTATAGGAACAAAAAGGCAGCAGGTGGCCTCCTGCCCCCTCTTTCTATGTAGACTTCTTGTTAGTAGCAGAAAGTCTGTGCAGGAGGAAGGACCCAACAGGCCTTGAGTGAGCACATCCACTTACATTCTTTCTCCTAACTGCATATTTTGATTGGAAGCCTACAAATTCCACTGTTGTCCTCCAACATGATCTTTTCTCCACACTTTGGAGTTCTGTTTGGATATTTGTTTTGTAAAATTACAGCTTACAAGCATCTGGTAGTTCTCCATATTGTTAATATTGTAGCAGGCTAGTTGCCACCCAGACAGTTCCCACCAACCAGTTCCCGCCTAGGACTTTCCCCCCCCCTGGCTATTTATTACTGACATGTAGTCTTTCTTGTTTTTTCTTGTGTTAGTGTTCTGTTGGTTTTTTCTTCTTATGCATCGTATTTTTAAAAATGTGAAATGTCATTGCATGATGTAGATGCGTTGGTAATATTTTGTGTAAGTTTATATATATATATACGGTATATACTCTTTATTAATTTGGATTTTGGTTCATTTGAAATTTTTTTGGTGTGGTGTGTTATAGGTAATATTGGAAGGAGAAAGGAAAGGAGATAAATTTCAGACTGTGATTCTTCATGATTGTTAAGGGTAGGAATTGTCCTCCCTTGAGCACTGGGAATTGGCTAAGTGGTATTTGTCCTAGGTGGCAATTTTCCAGATGGGAACTGGTGAGTGGGAACTGTCCAGGTGGGAACTGACCTAGAACTGTTAATACCAAGTATTATTTTCCTAATGCTAGAGTAGCTTATTTTCGAATAATGTAACAGCATAGTTCAGTCCCTGTCCAAAAATAATTTCTATCGCTTATCTACTTTTACTGGACTACCATAACTTGCCAAGGCTACTTGAATTACTTTGTCTTCGTTTGCACAACATGTCTAGCACCAAGGATGTATGTTCTCTTGTCTGTTTTGTTAGTGAAACAGACATTGTTATTTGTATTATTAATCTTCTCAGACATTTGCACAGTATTTGGAGCTATGGACTTAAACGTTTGACTGAGGTAAACTAAAACCACCTCATTTGACATTTTGTAAAACTAATTACTTTTTTTAATATATCTTTGTTTAGACTCCAAATTAGGTCTCACAGGTGAAAGGCCAGCACATTACTGACAGCTCATTTATCTGTAATGCTCTTCTTTCTTTCCATTTATTGCCATTGGGAGCTTTATTACATTAGTGCTGTAATACCCACCTGGAGAATAGGTGAGGTAGTAATTTATACTGATGCTTTTACTCTTGACTGCATTGCTAATTTCCAGTGCCTGCTTGAGCAGGTAAAATTAAAACTGCTGTTTATATAGAAAATATTTTCTGTGTGTTAAGCATGTTTAACATATGGAAACTGGATTTTTTAAAAGTTATGTGTGGGTATGTACTTGTAATACTTGGTACACTGCAAGATTGCACCATTTGTTTTCTACCCAATCTTTGTGTAGGCACTCCTAGGAGCATGGGGGGATTTTGTATAGGTGACCTAAAGCTAGACGCTCAATTTTGCTTGCATATTGAAGATCTGCTTGCAAACTATTTGGCTAAATTGCCGTTGTCACAGTGTTATAGAATACCTGCATTTCCACGCCTAACTGGCATTAGTTGGGTGTGAGCATTTGTCAGGCACCCAAAGTTAGGTGCAAAATGCACACTAAGCCAGTATTCTATAAAGGGCATTCTGCACAGAACAACCTCTATAAAATTTGCACTTAGCCCGGATCATTCCAGCGCCTAACTTTAGGTGATCTATGAAGAATTCCCCAGATAATGTGGATGGAGTTACAATATATACACATATTTTATAAAACATGTATATACATATGTGACAGGCAATTCTGTAAATTGGGCACTAACATTTACATGCCCATTGCATATGTAAACGTTTAGAATACTAGCATATGCCCACATTGTTGCTCACTTACACACATATAGAGGGGCAAAATCGAAAGGGACGCCCAAGTTTTGCTGAGAATGTCCGCGCAAAACGTCCTGGTGAAGGGGCGGGGAAACCCGTACTATCGAAACAAGATGGACGCCCATCTTTCGTTTCAATAATACGGTCAGGGATGCCCAAATCTTGACATTTATGTCGTCCTTAGAGATGGTTGTCCTTAGACTTGGTCGTTTCTGATTTTGGCGATAATGAAAACCGAGGACGCCCATCTCAGAAGCGACCAAATCCAAACCATTTGGTCATGGGAGGAGCCAACATTCCTAGTGCACTGGTCCCCCTGACATGTTAGGACACCAACTGGGCACCCTAGGTGCCACTGCAGTGGACTTCATAAATTGCTCCCAGGTGCATAGCTCCCTTACCTTGTGTACTGAGCCCCCCAATCCCCCCAAAACCCACTACCCACCACTGTACACCACTACCATAGCCCTTATGAGTGAAGGGGGGCACCTAGATATGGGTACAGTGGGTTTGTGGTGGGTTTTGGAGGGCTCACATTTACCAGCATAAGTGTAACAGGTAGGGGGGTGAGCCTGGGTCCGCCTGCCTGAAGTGCACTGCACCCACTAAAACTGCTCCAGAGACCTGCATACTGCTGTCATGGAGCTGGGTATGATATTTGAGGCTGGCATGGAGGCTGGCAAAAAAATATTTAAAAACATTTTTTTGAGGGTGGGGAGGGGGTTGGTGACCACTGGGGGAGTAAGGGGAGGTCATCCCCAATTCTCTCCGGTGGTCATCTGGTCAGTTCGGGCACCTTTTTGTGCCTTTGTCGTAAGAAAAAATGGACCAAGTAAAGTCGTCCAAGTGTTCGTCAGGGACGCCCTTTTTTTTCCATTATGGGTCGAGGACGCCCATGTGTTAGGCACACCCAAGTCCCACCTTCACTATGTCTTCGACATGTCCCCGGGAACTTTGGTCGTCCCCATGACGGAAAGCAGTTGGGGACGCCCAAAATCGGCTGTCCATTATACAGATATGGGCGACCCTGTGAGGACGCCCATCTTGCGATTTCTGTCGAAAGATGGGGTCCTTCTCTTTCAAAAATAAGCCTGTAGAAACCTAGAAGAATGAAGGCAGATAAAGACCATTTGACCCATCCAGTCTGCCCATCCATGCCATCTATTCTCTATTTCACTCCCTAAGAGATCCTTTGTACTTTCCCCAAGCTTTCATAAATTCAGATAGTTTTCGTCTCAGCCAACTCCAGCAGGAAGCTGTTCATCAAATTCACCCCCCTGTCCATGAAGAAATATATGTTTAGGTTACTACTGAGTCTGTCCCCTTTCACCTTCATCCAGTGCCCCCCCCCCCCAACCATTCCAAAGCTTCCTTTCAGTTGAAAGAGACATGCCACCAGTGCATTTATGTCATGTAGGTAGGTATTTAAACGTCTCTATCATATCTTCCCTCTCCTGTCTTTCTTCCAAAGTATACATATTGAGATCTTTAAGTCTGTCCCCATATGCTGTATGACAAAGACCACTGACCATTTTAATAGCTGCCCTCTGGACCATCTCTATCCTGTTTATATCTTTTTGATGGTGTGGTCTCCAAAATTGTACACAATATTCTAAATGAGGTCTCACCAGAGTCTTATACAGAGACATCATCATCTCCTTTTTCTTACTGGCCATTCTTCTCCCTATGCACTAAGCATCCTTCTAGCATTTTCTGTCACCTTTTCTACCTGTTTGGCCATCTTTAGATCATCACATTCAATCACACCAAAGTCCCGCTCCTATTTCATGAACAAAGGTTCTTCACCCTCTAAATTGTACTGTTCCCTTGAGTTTTTTCAGCCCAAATGCATGATCCTGCATTTTTAAACATTAAATCTTACCAGCCAAATTGTGGACCATTCCTCAGGCTTTCTAGGTCCTTCAAAAAAGATATAAACAAGATGGAGTCACTCCAGAGTGTGGCTACTAAAATGGTCAGTGGTCTTTATAAAGCGTACGGGGACAGACTTAAAGATCTCAATATGTATACTTTGGAAGAAAGGCAGGAGAAATGAGTAATATTGGTTTAGGTATGGAACCACTATGTGAAGAGGGTCTTGAAAAAGACCTTTCAACTCAAAGAAAGTTGCAGCGCGTCGCGTGGCAAAAATCCACAGTGTGCAAGTCAAAGGCGAATGCAGTGGCTAAAATCCACGGTGTGCTCCATACCTGAACCAATACTACTGAGACTCCTGGGGCAGGCCTGTGGCCGAAACACAGATCTGTGTTGAGTCCGTAATAAAATTTCTCTGTTTGACACAGTTGTCCCAGTCCCTGGAATTATTGGTCCACTTCCCACTTTTTCTATTTGTGTGTCCTGTGGGATTTTGTTATTCATCCACCCAGGTGGATTGTCCATCACAGGCAGAAGATTGTACATTCCAAAAAAAATAGAAATGGAAGACAAACGTAGCACTAACTTTATGGTTCTTGTAAGTGTGGGTACCTAAATGTTAGGAGGGCTGATACTGGGTTATGCTAGCATTCTATAGCAGAATCTAGGCACCTAGGTTTCATTATAGAATAGTCTTCAATCGCCTGCCCTTAGGGTGCCTAAATTCCCTTAAGGGACAGTTGTATAACATAGGGATTAACATTCACATGCTCATTATGCAGGCAAATATTGTGAATAGTGGTATTTATCTGAAAATATGAACATTTACCCCCGGATTCTATAAAGTTGTCTAAATTTGCTTGCCAAAATTTGGGCACGATCCTAAGATATGCAACGTAATTCATTTGTGAGCCAATTAATGGCAATAATTGGGTGCTAACAATCAATTATTGATTTTAATTGGCACCAATTAGGATTTGCGCACACATCTGGCTGTACGCTATTCTATAATACTGGGCATCAAAATCCCATAGCACGCACCCCAAAAGGAGGCATGGGCATGGGTGGATCAGAGGCATTCCAAAGATTTATATTCAGTGTTACAGAATACCAGGGATGCATTCCCAAATTGGGTGTGAGAATCGGCTCTACATGCTATTTTCTAAAGGGCACTAAGCCTGGAACAACCTTTATAGAATAGTACTGAATGCCAAGTTTTTTTCTGGCACCAATTTTTGAGCACTATTTACTGAATCCGGCCCATAATGGGGTGAATTCTATAAATTGCTCTAAAAAAAACCTGCTTAAGCGCTATTCTAATGAGCTGCACCTAAAGTTAGGTGCAATTTATAGAATAGCACTTAAGAGCAGGGGTTGTGCATAAATGTAGGTGCATCCATTTACACCTAAATTTATGCACAACCCCCACCTAAATTTACGTCTGGAACCCCCTTAGTCTATAATTACGCATATAACTGGAATCCATGCCCAAGCTCTGCTCTGAAATGCTCATGACCCTCCCATTTCTGTACCCCCTTTTCTGGGACACACCTAAAATTTAGGTGCATACATGTTAATTGATGTCAATTAGCACCAATAACTGCTTGTTAAAAAGCCAATTATAGGCACTTATTGGCTCAGTTTTCAATGAAATTACACGCTCAATTTTTGGCACCCTTTATAGAAAGGGGGAAAGTATGTAAATGCCAAAATTCTGCCTAAGTATTGTTCTGCAAATACTTGCTTAACTTGCATATTGTGTATCCACAAGAGGGGAGTGTATGGATGGGTGAGGATCACACGTGTAACTTTCCATATTCTATGGGCTGTAAACAGACACTTTCCTAGCACCTAAATCTAGGCACTCCCTTATAGAATTGTCTTTTTTTAGGGTATAACAGGGAGGCTACTATAGGCAATGGTTATGGCATCTAATTTAAGTCTTTTCTATAAAGTAAAATAGGTATCTACTTTTCTTTGCAGAAGAGTAGCACAAGTGGCAGAAAAAACACATTCATCTAGATGTGACTATGTATTCCATCCCTGTAGTTGGTTTAAATTATTGAATTGTATAATATTTGTGCATATGTATGTATTCTACCCAAACCCTTCCCATACACATGCCTGCTGGCAATGGCACGTACTTTTCTGCTAGTCCGCATTCTATGAGGCTATTTACATGTGTGACTGACTAGACTGCTGCTATTTCCATACCATCTGGACATCTAAACCTCTCTGGATTCAAAATACTAGCATAAATCTTGCAGAATGACTGTAGATGGAAGACATTGAAATCTGTTTTAGTGCATGAAGTTTGCATTATTTTTAGGCCTGCGCGTTAATTGCAATTAACACCACGATTAAAGCATTAATTATTAATCACAATTAAAAAATTATGATTAATAATTAACCTGCCTGCCTCCCTCCTTCCTCCACCCACATGCATGCATGGTCGGTCCAGCATCTCTCCCCTTCCTTCCCAACCCTGTTTACCATTTCAGTAAGTCTTCACCCCGCAGCACCAGTGGAAGCTTTATTGAAATGCTGCCTGTGGCCTGAGCCAAGCCTTTCCTTCTGACCTGTCCTGCCCCTTTCTGAAAACAGAAAGTTGCATTAGAAAGGGGCAGGATGGGTCAGAGGGAAAGTACCCCTGCTGCTAGGCTGCAGGGCCGAAGACTTACTGAAAAGGTAAACTGGGTTGGGAGGGAAGGGGAGGGGAGGAGAGAGAGAGCTGCTAGGGGTGCAGGAGGGGAGGGAAGAGGAGAGAGAGAGCTGCCAAACCGACTGTGCACGTGAGGGTGGGTGGAGTGGGAAGGAGGGAATTGAGAGAGAACCTCAGGTGGTGGGGGAGAGAGTTGAGAGAGAACCGCAGGGGGAAGGCGAGAAGGAATTGAGAGAGAACCTTAGGGGGAGGGAGGGAATGAATGAGAGAGAACCTCAGAGGAGAGGTAGAGAATTGAGAGAGAACCTTTGGGGGGAGGAGGGAAGGAATTGAGAGAGAACCTTGGGTGGGTGGGTGGGAGAGCCTCGGTTGGCGGTGGGGGGGGGGGAGCATGGAGAGAGAACTGTGGGCAGGGCCAAAAGTGGAGGGAGAGATGCTGTACTGTGCACAGTGGGAGGGGGAATGGAGAAATGCCAATTGAGGGAGAGAAGGATGGAGGGAAGGAAGTGGAAGGAGAAGAGAGAGGGAGAGATGTTCGGCTTGGAGAGAGGGAGGAAGGGAGAGAGAGAGATAATGGACCTGAGGTGGAGAAGGTGGAGGGAAGGAAGAAAGAGAGGTGTTGGGGAGGGAGAGGTTGGGAGAGAGGGAAGATAGTGAGATAATGGACCTGGGGAGGAAGGGAGAAAGAGTTGGACCTGGGGGGTGGGAGAAAGAAAGATACTGGGCCTTTAATCAGCGGCATATCCACAGGGGAGAAGACGGGCCTTGGACAACTGTGCCCCCCACTTTGGGCTCAGGCTTCCTCTAAAACTGCAGTACCTGTTCAATGGCTATTGGGGTACATGAAGCCCTGCTAGATAAAGAAATCCACTGCCTGAGTCACTCCCTTCCTCCTCATACTGCCTCAGGAGTGAGGAAGTCAGTGGGGTGCCTCCAGCCACCACCGTTTGCACTCCCTAAGCATTCTCAGTTTGTGCATAAACTGAGCATGCTTGGGGAGTGCCAGCATTGGTGGCTGGAGGCACCCCGTTGACGTTCTCATTCCTGAGGCAGCACAAGGAGGAAGGGGGCCACTTTGGCAGTGGATTTCTTTGACTGGTGGGACTTTGACATCCCCACAAGAAAAGGTATGATATCTAATGTGGAGGTGGGGGGAGGGAGAGGAAATGTGTGCCCCCCCCAGTCCATCCCTGTGCCCCCCAATGAACTACTGTCTGTGCCCACCTTTAATTGCTTACTCAATTGTCTAACTGAACCAAGCCTAATTATTTTATAACATCAGTGAGGCCGATATTCAAAGCGATTTAAGCGGGCAGGAGTGTAAGCTGCTCCCCTCCTACTCGTTCTGCTGCTGCAGTAAAGAGAAAGTCGATAGCGGGACTCCTCCCTCATGTTCAGTTCTTGCGCTGACTGAGCATGCATGAGGAGTCCAGCATCAGCATTGGAGGCACGCTGCTGACTCTGTTTACTGTGCAGTAACACAAATAACTGGCGTAAAATCTTCTTGACTAACACCCATGTTGCATTGTGTGCACTTTACAATTCCCTGTTTACTTCTGTGCTTTGCAGAGGAATACTAATGGTTTTTTGACCATTCATCTAATGTTTGCCCATGTGTACCACGTGAGTTACTTGCCACTGTGAATCCCTTCCTGCATCATGCGGCCAATAACAATGGAAACAGAGAACTCATTAAGGTGGTCTTTTACAAAGGCACAGTAGCGTTTTTTTTGCATGTGCTAATCATTAGCGCGCTGTGAGAAGCACAGAAACCACAGATCCCAGAATGCATGGCGGGAGAGGGCTGAACACACAATCTTATATTTAAGTCGGAAGCTGCTGCCTCATGAAACTCGGTATGCCACCATTGAGAGGGAGTGTCTGGCTATTAAGTGGGCTATTCAAGAGTGTCAGTATTATTTGGAGGGACGCCCTTTTAAACTAGTTACTGATCACGCTCCTTTAAAATAGGGCAAATGAAGAACAATAATTTGAGACTCATGAGGTGGTATTTGGCATTACAGCCCTTCCAGTATTATATTGAGCATCGGGTGGGGAAGTTATTGCAACATGTGGATATGTTGTCCAGGATTGCTAGTCTAGATGGGGAAAATGGTAAAAGGGAAAGGACTAGCAATATTTTGGGTAGGGGGATATGTGAGAAGTACAGAAACCACAGATCCCAGAATGCATGGTGGGAGAGGGCCCCTGCAATGCATTCTGGGATCTGAGCGGGGAGGCTGACAGCGCGCTAAACACTAGAGATGCCCATAGGAATATATGGATGTCTCTGGCATTTAGCGCATGCTAAAAACGCTAGCGCACCTTTGTAAAAGTCCCACTAACTGCATGCTTCTGCCCACATTAGCTTTCTGCATCTGCTCCTCTGTCAGTAGCTAATCTGTTAATGCAAATACCACTGTGTTCTCTTATCACTCTGGTCCTCCATAGGGATGATGACATTTCTCATGTTGTTTCATGTAATGTACTCAAGAACTCAGTGCACAAAAAAAGTTACAGTAAACTGTATATAATATACAAGGATAAGACCTCAAATGCCCAAGTGCTGACTCTCATCAGTGTCTTTAATAGGGGCTCAGAATATTATCACTAGTCAAAAAACCTTGTAACACTAACACTTTTATCCTTTTTCTCTTTTATATATTTTTTTTGTTAAATGTCTATACAGAACTTCCAAATAAGCCCATACTGCAACCAACTTTTATGGCAAATACTTTAAAATATGAAACACTTAACTTGCACCCAACGGGGATCCATCCGTTTCACTGACATGGCTTCTTCAAGGGTTGTGCTCCATCATTTTGTATATCTGCTGCTATCATCAAGAGTAATAATGGATTGTCATTACAAACCCAGCACAGTGTGGCTTACTTCTTTATGTGTTGTTTTATGCCATTTTTAACCAGAAAAGACAAAAAAAAAAAGAACCCTGAGATTTTGGGTTTTCTCCTGTGTTGGCAATAGCGTTCCCCACTTGAGGTATAGGGTGCATTACTGAAGACATGGCAGCCAAAATGAAAAATAAATGTTAAAAAAAAACTTGAATAAAATAAAGATCTCATAAATGACACGGAAACTAAACAAAACACAAAGTTTTGGCCGCAAGCTTAGGTCTGATTGTCAGTGCCTGCACATTTTCTGTTGTCACTTCCAATACTGTTGCTTCTACCCCAGGGAACAGGAGCAGATAATTTTGTTATCTGTAGGAGATTTTAAACTTTGTACTAGTATCACTTGAAAAGCACAATATAAATGTCATATCAAATTAAAGTTATAAGGCAATATGTTTTAGTTTAGAATTGGGAAGGAATTCTGCCCACATTATAACTAGAGGCTTCTGCTCTCTGCTTTTTCATTGCATTGGCTGTAGCACAAATTCCCTGTCTGTCATTTGTTAATTAAAACTATGAGCTAAGTGGGTTTTTAGATTAAAATAGTAGCAGTTCCCTCTGAACAAGGCATTTAGTGCCTATTAACACCCTGTTTGGGTTACTTAACTATCTCCAGATGGCATTAATGAACTGTTAGTACTCATTACTGCTCATTCATTGGTGTTTATTGGCTCAATAAAAGTAGGTTTTGGTTCATCTCCCAGTGACCCTTTATTGTATGTCACCTTTTCCTTCTACATGCTTATTTGGCCAAAAGGAAATCACACTCCTGTGTCTGTGCTTTCCCTGTGCAGACCCAATGTTGGTGCTATCACAAAATAGAGAGATCAGATCTCTTGCTTGCTAGTTTTTTGAACAGTGCTTATCAAACTATGTTGGCCCGCTAAGTTTACTGCTTTTACTACATTCTATGGCAACAAATTCCAGAGTTTATTTATTTATTTATTTATTGCATTTATATCCCACATTATCCCACCTCTTTGCAGGCTCAATGTGGCTTACAATTCTTCAAGGGTGATGGAGGTAGAAGAGAACATACAATTGGTTTAACAGAGGGTTTTGGTTGGGTTACATGGTGGTGAAATACATGATGATTTTAAAGCAAAAGACATTAAAGAGCATTTCTGGATATATTAGAGATACGTGAAATAGATGATAGTTTTAAAGCAAAAGACATTAGAGTTGAGTGAAGAAATATTTTCTCCGATTCATTTTAAATTTAATACTTTGTAGCTTCATTGCGTGCTCCCAGTCCTAGTATTTTTGAAAAGAGTAAACAAGCGGATTCATGTCTACCTTACTTTCCCAACTGTGGCAGCATGGCTAGTGGACAGGCCTGGCCCCTTAATAAACTACAGCCACACAGAGGGTTGAAATTAAAGCAGTTTATTGATGCACAGGGAAAGGGGTAACCTGTTCCTTTCATAGGTGAGGAGAAATAAACGTGCAAAAAGACAGACTTTGTTCTCAAGAGTTCTCTCTGTGGCCTGCTCCTGCAGGGCCACAGCATGCACTAGTCTGTGTCTTAAAAGACAGCATAAACAATATGTCTTTGGCCTGGAATCCCAGAGATAAAGTTCTGTTCTGTGGTATTCAACATAGTTGGGCCTAACTTAAGTCCAAAGTTACACTTTCTGGCAGGATTCTAAGATAATCTTGGCCTACTTTAGTGGTTCTTCTGCAGCTTACACTTCTGTGGGGGAGGCATAGGATGAAGGATTTCTCTTCTCTCCTCAGGGCCTTCCTGTTCTGTCCTGCCAGAGGGCTTTTAACTTCCTGCTCCCTCTGAGCCACGCCTTCCTGATTTAGCAAGCATCTTGAGCTATTCCCTGCCTTAAGTTAGCTCACTTCCAACCTTTGTGAGGGAGTATCCTTAAGGAAACTCTGCCTTGTAACACCCACTCCCTCACACCAGCCTTGCCTTTTTCTTCCATGCATGCCATCCTGTAGCCTCAGCTACAAGCTGAACTATAGCACCCTGTCAGCCTTAAGAGGCTCAAGACACTATTCTCCTAGGTTTTTATATTTGCCACTGTGGTCGCAACGCCAATTGAGGATTTCACAACCCCATTTGGGGTTGTGACCATAGTTTGGTTCCTTCTAGAACCGAATCTAAGAAAACAGACTAATCTGATAACTGCTGAATACGATGCATGATTCATCGTGGTACAGGACTATGTATGAGATGTTTATGGAGTTGGAATAAAGCTACAAGACAACTGTTGCAAGAGGACAGAAATTTCACCCATCCCCAATGGACTCTAAGCCATACCCACCCATACCCGCTAACATCCATTCCATCCCCACCCATCCCCACAATTAATCTATCTCCTCCATCCCCACCTGTACCCGCAGGAGTCAACACTATTATTTACTTCTCACAGCCCTCTGTTTCCTCCCAACCCCAACAGCTTCCTGTAGTTTTTTAGATGATATTCACTATTCAACCAATGAGCATTCCAAGCCTCAGTCTGGTGCTCCAGTTGCGCTTCTCAGCACATTCCAAGCCTCATTCTGGAGTCACCAGATATTTTGACTACACTTCCGTGTAATCCCATGGCAACTTCTTCTATCCCTATGGGAATCCCATGGCAACTTCTTCCATACCCCGGGAAATTCTGCAATCTCCATTCTCATGCAGCTCTCTAGTTTCTAGCTGTGCACAGATAGCATTCATAGGGGTAATTAGCCAAATAGTACAGTGAAGCACAATAAGTCTAGTTTTGTCTTTTTCTTGACCTTGTCTTATCTATCCTATAAGATATTGGCATTCTTTTCTTCCTATGAATACATTATATTTTATTAAGTTGGTAAACCGCTCTGCTGGTATAACAAAGGTATTAAGTCAAGTAAATCACAACCATAGCCATAAGTATAGGCTAGAATATTAAAATTGAAACTTAAGGTTGGTATTTTTTGCTTTTATGTAGTTAAATAATATTGGTTATTTAACATTTATAGAAGTCAAATCTTTTACACAGAGGTTTGAAACACAGCAAATTATAAAGTCAGTGGTTCCCTGTAGCTACATTCTATACCTAGGGTTACCATACGTCCGGATTTACCCGGACATGTCCTCCTTTTGAGGACATGTCCGGGCATCTGGACGGATTTGGTCAGCCTGCCCGTTTGTCCGGATTTCTGGACAAACGGGCTGGCTGGCGGGAGCGGAGGCGGGCGCGGGACTCCCTTCCCCTCCCCTTACGCTACTATACCTGGTGGTCTATAGGTACCTCTTCGCTCTTCGGGGCAGGAAAGAAAGAGCCCCGTCTTTCCTGCCCGGAGCGCTGCTGCTAGATGCCCTGCTGCATCCTGTGTGAGTCCGGCTCTCGGCGTTTCAAAATGGCGGCCGAAGTCTCGCGAGGCTGCTTCAACTCTTGGTGGCCATTTTGAAACGCCGAGAGCCGGACTCACACAGGATGCAGCAGGGCAGCTAGCAGCAGCGCTCCGGGCAGGAAAGAGAGGGCTCTTTCTTTCCTGCCCCAAGCGAAGAGGTACCTCTAGACCACCAGGGATAGTAGCATAAGGGGAGGGGAGGTGACGGGGAAGGGAAGGTGATGGGGAGAAAAGGGGGCGACCGGGGGCGGGGCGCTAGTGTGAAAGGGGCAGGGTATGGTAAACCTATCTGTACCTGAATGTAGCTTACCTTGAACCACAGCTGGGTGGTAGCTAAATCTCAGCCCTTCCTTAACTTCAATTGAAATGGTGTCAGTTGGTCAAATTTATAGCACGCAAATTCTGTGTACTTAGAAGTCTGTTTACTAAAGCTGTATTTTAGCAAGCTGAGTTGTTCAAGTTGCTCCCCAGAAGCACTGGGCCACACATTAGCAGTCCAATACTCCCCAGGAGGACAGTACACACTACCTCTGGAAATTCTGTTAACTTTGAACTGCATGGCTCTTGTGGTAATTTCATTTTTGGCGTGTGTCCAATATGCGTGTCTGAAAAATTATTTCAGATGCTTGTATTGGGTGTGCGCCAAGTGGCATTTGATGCGCTGGTTACCGCGTGAGACTTTACCGCTAGGTCAATGGCTGGCGGTAAGGTCTCTGACCCAAAATGGACGCGCAGCGATTTTCATTTTGCCGCACATGCATTTTCGGCAAAAAATTTTAAAAGGCATTTTTTGCAGGTGTGCTGAAAAAGGATTCCTGCATCTGCCCAAAACATGCATCTACACTACCGCAGGCCATTTTTCAGCGCACCTTAGTAAAGGACCCCTAAATTCCCCTGATGCAGGAAGAGTGAAACAAGGCCTTTGTCAAGGGGAATCTGATACTGCTTCTTATGAGCGTGTTTGAAATAACACCTGATGATATTTATTTGCCTGCCAGCGCTGTAATTATCTTTGTTTGGACGGAGAGGAAATTATTGTTTTGAACACTCCCAGAATAGCTTCTTTTGCAAGCCAAGTATTTTTGCATTACCTCTTTAAAAAAAATTTTTTAAAGTCATAATAATATTATTATAATCATGGTTTGAATTTTGAATGATGAGAGTGGCTTTGGAGTTTTTCTGACTCTTGATTTATTCCCTAAGCAAGCTTTTTTATGAGCAATCTGTAGCTTGCGTTTAGGGCTAACCGAGGTCTTTTCTCCAAAAACCTTTTAAAGTCTCTCCTATCGCCAAGTTGTGCATGCTTTTTGAATATGGTTTGTTTGGATGATTTTAGCACATTTAGCCTGCAGGGGCATAGCCAGACAGCAGATTTTGGGTGGGCCTAGTCAAGAAGTGGGTGGGCACCAAGTGTTCTCCTCCCCCCCCCCCTCCAATGCAATGAGGCCAGTATCAACAGCTTAGGAAGCTTAGACTGCTGAAGTGGAAAGCAGTGTTTTCAGCACCATCAGGGGGAGGTCTTCAGCTGGCAAAGCTTGGGATCCCCACTAGCTAGCACTAAATATGTGCTGCTGTTGGGTGGGCCTGAGCCCTAAGTGGATTGGCCCTGGCCCACCCAGGCCCACCTGTGGCTACGCCACTGTTAGCCTGTCTGTGGCCCCGATGCTCAAAACTGCAGCGCTGTTTTGAGTAACACTGTAAAAATATCACCGGAACAGTGCAGAAGAACAACTCCCTAATGCTGAACACTAAGTACATAAGTACATCAATAATGCCACACTGGGAAAAGACCAGTATTCAGCGTCAGTTTCTGGATAATTATCCAGATTAGTTAGGAGAGCTATTTTGCTATTCTAACATATCTGGCTCAGCCCCGGGACTTCCCCAGCACTATTCAGATACTTCCTGAGTGTCCTTTTACAAAGCTGTGGCAAAAGAGGACCTAGTAGTAGTAGTAGTAGTTTTTGATATGCGCCAAGGCCCCTTTTTACCTCAGCAGGTAAAAGGCAGGTCTTTGTAATTTTTCAAGAAATGGCTGTTTGGAAACTGAAGCACTTGTCATGCGGCCATTTTCTTTTGGGGGGGGGGGGAGCACTTACCACTGTTACAAGAAAATGATTTATACTTGGGGAAAGAGCTCTAGAGCACTCACTAATGTTTATAATTTTTAATATATATATATTTATTTTAAATTCTCCACCAGTTGCCGATTAAAGCAACAAGATCTACAATTACACTGAATGAAAGGAATTAATTATATTTATTGGATTGCATTAACCTGCATTACCAGGTTTAAGAAAGAACAGACCATATATATATTTAGCTTCAAAAGGGTTTATTAAGTTACAATATGACTAATGCAATCGTATAAATAAGGTTACAAACGAGAGATAGCTCTTTTAAGAGATCTTTACAGAGAATCTGTGCTTAAAGTAAGGTAGCCAGTTTAAAAGTTAAGGTTATAATTTAACTTACAGGAGAGTCTTTGTCACAAAGTATGCTGTGGTCCAGCTGATTGATGAGTACATGGTCAGCAGAGATGGATCTGGATTGCAGCTGAAGAGAAGAATCTGTGTCTTGGGGAAACAGCTTTTGCTTTTATACTCTTAGTTTGCAGGGAAGAATGAGTGCATGTCCTGTGTGCATTTTCTTCCTGGTTTGCACACTACCCTGGGCATTTGCAAAGCATTGTGGTATCTTGGTCTCATGTCTTATGACATCACAAGACTTGCTGACAAATGGTTTATTGAAGTGCAAGGCTTCCTGCTTGAATCTCTGTGATAGATACTCCTCTGATAAGATTTGTCTGGGGCGGCCAGCAGGTGTCCTTTGTCTTTAGTAGCCGGATTTTACACCTTTCCCGCTGGCCTGTCTCCTTGCCTCTACTGGTTACCTTTGATCTTTGTTGTGTTGATCAGCCAGGCTTTTTGATCAGAGGAAGAGAGTAAATTTAAAACTTTGAAACAGTCTTACTTGAGAATAGTCTTTTGTCAAAGGGGGAGGAAGGGGGAGCACTGAGTTTCCCAGGAAAAAGGGAGGGGGAGATGAGCTTGGAGTGAAAGCCAGTTTCTGCTGCAGTTTCAGTATGTTTTTAAAGCTGTACAAATATATATATATATATATACACACATATATGTATCTGATCCAACACAACATCATGCTACATATATTTCAATAATCCTGACAATTAAACTGATACCATTACACCACCCACACATTGAGGTGGCGGTAAGGGCTCCTGTGCTAACCAGGCGGTAACCGGGCAGTGCGTGGCACTGCCTGATTACCTCCAGGTACACACTGGCGCCACAAAATTGAAATATTTTTGCAGCACCAGAAATGGCACATGCTGGGGGAAGGGGCGTACCTGGACTTTGCCATTAGTGGGGTCCAGAGCCAAAGTGAGGGGGACACATTTTAGCCCCCCCCCCGCCGCTGCCATTGCCGACGCTGACGCCATTGCCGACACCCCCGCCACCGCTAGAACCACCTCCAACAACAGTGGCCCACCCGCCGCCGATGTTGTGTACATGCAGGACATCAGATAGACTCAGAAACCAAACGAAGCAAGAAGACTTCGGCTGGCGGGGGTTGGGGTCCTCCACCAGGAAAGGTAGCAGACAGCGACGGCAGGTTGGCGGCGGGAGGGGGGTTGAGAAGGTCATTGGCAGGGGTGTCCAGGGCCAAATCTATGGGGGCCCTGGCCCCCGTGGCCCCATAGCAGCTACACCCCTGGCTGGGGGAGGGAACTATCGCTGGACAGCTGTGGTAGCCCAGTGGTACTTCCCTTTTAGCGAGCAGTAAGCCCGCATTGGGCTTACCGCCACTTCCTAAAAGGGCCCCTAAGTCTATAAAACTGGGCACCCAACTTTACGCTTAGCTTGCAAAGATGCACATGCAATTTATAGAATAAGGTCATTTTGTGCGCACAACATAGTAATTGATTGTTAGCTCTAGTTAACAGCCAATTATTGGCTTAAATTGGTGTTAATTGGTGGTAGTTGGCACCAATTAGCAGTTGCACGCGGAACTGCCCTTAGTTACTATTCTAGAATTTGCGCATGGAATTTCTATTGTGCATAACTTCTAGGGGGTGTGGACCTGGAAGGGGCATGGATGGGCTGGGGTGTGCCTAGGAGTTATGTACATGGGCTATAGAATACCAGGGTTACACACATGCCATCAGTTAAGCACAAGAACAAACACCAGCTTTGAAAATGGGGTGTTAACACAGTAATCATGCAATGTGCGCCAGTGTGGTTGCACTGTCAATTACTGCCAGGAACGCCCCCATGGTAGAAAACAGAAAAATATTTTCTACCGCAAGAAACAGTGCACGCCAACTTCAAAATTACTGCGGGCGCCTGCTGTTGTCCAGAAATGAGAGAGGTCCACATATGGTTGCTCATCTGGTTAGTGTCAGGTTAGTGAGTTGTTTAAGGTTGTTGTGTTTGTTCTGAGTTTCTCCTTACTGCTTGTCTACATAAATTCTAAGAAGCTGACTGGATGCCAGTTGAGATATGTCTTAGCTCAGTTTTCAGGTCTCTGTCTCCATCTGCTGGTTGAGGGCCACAGCTATCCCACAAGCTCTGGAATAGTGGGAAGGACTAATGGAAATATGATCAAGTAAGACCTAATTTCTCTGTCTGATGACATAATTACAGTACTTTGTAATTGTTCTGTTTGCAGTAATTACCAACTTAGATACCTTTATATTCCACGTAAAGCACAGTAATTGGGAACAGAGTTTTGCTATAGAGTATTGCTAGGTTTGCATAAACATTCTTTTAAATTTCCTTTTGACAACAGGTTAACAAATGCAGTTTGTACATAGAGTGTGCCATAAAAGTACAACATATTAGTAATTTCAGCCTATTCCAGAGCTAACCTGAAGTGCCCACTCTGAGGATGTAAAGTGTAAATCATTCCATTTGCTTCTTTTTTATATTGTCAACCCCCAAGCACAGGGCCGTTACGAGGGGGGGCAAAATTCCCAGGGGCATGGCCTCCAAGGGGGGCCCGGTGCTAGCATGACTCTTGCTCCTCTGCACTGCAAAGCAGAGTGATCGTGCTATCATGTTAGCTCTGCTCTGCTGGCCACAGGTCCTTCTTCCTGTCACATCGCGCCTCCTGTGTGAAGTACTTCCTGTTTGGATGCGGCAGGAAGAAGGACCTGTGCAGTAAGCAGGCCTGGAGGGGAGGGTCCTGGGGGGTGTTTGCCCCGGACCTGGCTTTGTCACTTGGCGGCCCTGCCCAAGCATACCAATACCTGTGTAGCTTTTTCACCACCACCTTCATTCATCCCCCCCTACTTGTACCAGCTCTCCTCTCCATTAAGATGTTATTATCTTTTAATCCATGCTGTTGTTCAGCCACAGAGTCATGAAAAGCTATTTTAAGATTGATTCTTGTCACTTTTCTTAAAGCAGGCAGGACAGTTTTCAAAGCCATTTCCATAAGTTGTCCATCCTTTGTTCAGGTGGAAGTGCATGTTTTGTTCTACAAGGTGTGCATTTTTACCTGTGTGGTAATGGAGATGTTTCCAGGGTAGAATTAGTTTGGGGAGAAAGCAGCATGCATAGTTTTGGTTAGGTACATACCTTCAGAAAAAGGAGGCACAAATTTCTGTAAATGCACTTTCATTTGACAATTTTCAAACTGCACTTTCACTTTTAAAACTCCTGCACAGACCATAAATAAAACATACCCATAGATCTTGCAAAAATGCAGGTAACCGTATCTTTATGTATGCTAAGATTTAACATCCTGTATTATGTTCTTTTTACCCAGTGACTTGCATTTTTTCCCATAGGTTTACCTAAAATGTGGGTTATCAGAAACTACAGTGGAATACCACAGCCACCTTACTATGATGGTTCTCCATTAAACATCCAGTCAGGAGACACCGTTGAAGTCATCAGAGCTGATGCACATAGTTTGTTTTGGCAGGTAGGCATCACCAGTTTTTCCTAAGCTTTAGAAAATATAGATATTATTATTAAAATCTTTTACATACTGCTCATGAGCTAAAAATGTGTTGTGTTTAAGAAAAATTCCTGTTCCTTTCATTGCTCAATTCAGTTTAAGTGGAGTGCACTTTCAGGCTTATTTTCAAAATAGAAGGGCACCCCTGTTTCGACACAAATCGGGAGATGGGCGTCCTTCTCTCAGGGTCGCACTAATCGGCATAATCGAAAGCCAATTTTGGGTGTCCCCAACTGCTTCCCGTCGGGGGGACAACCAAAGTTCCCGGGGGCGTGTTGGAGGCGTAGCGAAGGCGGAACTGGGGCATGCCTAACAGATGGGCGTCCTTGAGCGATAATGGAAAAAAGAAGGGCGTCCCTGACGAGCACTTTGCCGACTTTACTTGCTCCATTTTTTCTTACGACCAAGCCTCAAAAAGGTGCCCGAACTGACCAGATGACCACTGGAAGGAATTGGGGATGACCTCCCCTGACTCCCCCAGTGGTGACTAACCCCCTCCCACCCTGAAAAAACAAACTTTAAAAACTTTTTTGCCAGCCTCAAATATCATACTCAGGTCCATCGCACCAGTATGCAGATCCCTGGTGGGGGGGGGGAGATGTGTGTGTCAGCGGAGGCATAGCGAAGGCGTGGACGTCCTTCTTTCAAACATTTTGGACGTCCTGAACTGCCCCCCCCCCCCAACAGGGACAGCCAAATTTCAAGGGAGTGGAGTGGAGAAGTGGCCTAGTGGTTAGAGCACTGGTCTTGCAATCCGGAGATGGCCAGTTCAAATCCCACTGCTGCTACTTGTGATCTAAAATCCAAATAAATAAATAAAGGGGGTGTCAAAGGCATAGCAAAGGCATGGACAGCCTTCTCACAGAAACATCCACATTTTGGACGTCCTCAACTGCCCGTCGCAGGGACAGAGGCAGTTGGATGTCCTTCACCCAAACTTGGACGCTTTCACCTGGACTTGTGTTTTTCTAAGATTGTAGACAGCAATTTATTTAAGGTTGTAGATGGCTATTATAGATGCAGCTTGTCTGCGTATATGAAGCTGTCTTTCGCATGCGCAGAGCAGCCACGCATAATGCTTGGCTGCTCTGCACTGGCTTTCCCTCTGTAGGAAGGAAATTGTGTTCAAATGAGCTAACAGCGAGCAGCTCATTTGCATGCGATTTCCTTCATGCTTGCCCGTTTCTTTCCAAATCGCTAAGGGAAGGGCTTTTTCTGTTTAGTTAGTGCATCAGTTAGTCCACTGCAGTGCCCCTAAGCACTACGAATGCTGGCTCCTCCCATGACCAAATGAGTTGGATTTGGTTGTTTTTGAGATGGGCGTCATCGGTTTCCATTATCGCTGAAAACCGGGGACGACCATCTCTAAGGTCAACCATCTGAACATTTATGTCGACCATCTCTAAGGTCGACCTAAATGTTGAGATTTGGGCGTCACCAACCGTATTATCGAAACGAAAGATGGCCGCCCATCTTGTTTCGGTAATACGGGTTTCCCCGCCCCTTCGTGGGGACGTCCTGCAAGGATGCCCTCGGGAAAACTTGGGCGCCCCGTTCGATTATGCCCCGCTTTGTGTTCCTCAGATAAAATGATGAAAGTGACTTGCCAGAGGTCACAAGGAATATCAGTGACAGAAACAAAATTCAAATTCCAGCTCCCCTGGTTCTTAACCCTCACATACTCACAAACCATTCTCATCCTGAAAAATTCTAATGCATACTTTATGTGCCAAGAAAAACTGGCCACAGTTTTATTAAATGATCAACAGTCCACAAAACTATATATGGCATAGTCCCAGGATTCATGGTAGACCTTATAGATCTACCAATAAGAAACAGAGTTGGATCGTCAAGATAATACCTCAACCTACACTACCCAAATTGCAAAGAACTGAAATACAAAACAACTTACGCATCCGGCTTCTCCTACATAAGCGCACAGCTATGGAATGGCCTCCTAAAAGCTGTGGAAACAATCCATGACCACCTGAACTTCAGGAAATCACTAAAAACCAACCTCTTCAAAAAGGCCTACCCCAATGACCCTACGTAAACCTTTTCACCCAGAAACACAGCATGCCTTGCCTATTGATTGTACTGGACAACACACAATCTTCATCCCTTCCGACCCTCCTCTTATACCTCATTCGATCACTGTACAATCTTGTATTTGCTATCAACCGACTGGGCAAACGCCTTGACGGTACTATGTAAGCCACATTGAGCCTGCAAATAGGTTGGAAAATGTGGGATACAAATGCAACAAATAAATAAATCAATAAATAAATCCAGGCAGCAGTCATCCACCAAATTGTAAAACATTCTGCACACCCCACCCAAGGGAACAACCTGATTAGATGGTTTCACCCAAATCATGATTTAGAAGGCCAAAAATTGCCCCAGTGGATAGTCAACAATGTAGCAGGGTTTGAAGTCATGCCAAACCATGCCCAAACATCTGTCAAACTCATGATGGTGGTGCATATGGGTTATTTCATCATTTACACCCCACAGGCTTCATAGCACTCATCTTCATTTGTTTCAACCCTACATGTTAAGGGAGGTGACCACTGGAAACCCCTGCCTCTGAAGCTGCAACACAAACACCCCCCCCCCCCCCTTCTCATCAACTCCCAACTACAGATCCACTCTAAATCTTCCCTTCTCCAAATCAACAATGGGAAAGATGGGAGGGTCAACACCTTCCTCCCACCTGGGCACCTCCACAAAATAATTGCCCACCAAGAACTCATTCTTCCCTCAAGCTCCTTACTGAGAGCTGATTGGTGCCCAATCTGAAACAAACACCAATCAGCTGTAACCCTTCATCAAACCACCTCTTCCATAGTCACTGGGCAGAATTGCTTCATAAGATGACAAACAAAAATGAATATAATTGAACCCCTCCTCCCTTGTGATGACTCAGCCATGTTAAAATGCCCCCCCACCCCACCCCAATATGCCTGTGTGGGGCTATACCATAACTCTAAACTCTAAGTCATTTCCTATAAATGATTTCGAGAAATACCATAACTTACAAGTGAGATTCAGCAGGTACAATATGCAGATAACAATATTGTTTGTTCTGGTATGTATGCACTATTTAGGAATTATGTTACGTTTTCATATGTTTTCCAATGACCATCAAATTTATGTGTTATGGGAGTGGATTGGGTTTCAGAGAATATAAAAAAAATTGACATTTGAGTTTGGTTTCTGAATAGTTACGAGGTCAAGGTCTTAAATTAAGATGATTATTTTAGAAGCACTATTCTCATTCTGGATGTACAGAAACCGATATGTAGACTGTATATTGAATATACATCTAATCACAATTGTAGAAACCACATATATACACGTCCAAACCTTGAATATATGCACGTGACAAGGGAGCATGATCCAGGTGTACTTTATTTATTTATTTATTTTATTTATTTATTGCATTTGTATCCCACATTCTCCCACCTATTTGCAGGCTCAATGTGGCTTACAGAGTTTTGTTATGTCATAGTCATTACAAGATGTCAGATATAATTGGTAGTGTACAGAGTTTTGTTATGGCATATTCATTATAGGATACCAGATACAATTGGTAGTATACAAAGGTTAAGTCAGGGTTAAGTAAGGGAAAAGATAAGGAAGGTTTAAGGAAGGATAGTATAGAAGGTGGACTGTCAAAGCTGGTGGATTCGTAGGTATTTTGTGGGTTATGGGTTCTCTTTGCATGCCTTGTTGAAGAGATGTGTCTTCAGAGATTTGCGAAAGTGCGTTATTTCGGCAGTAGTTTTCAAGGAAGTTAGTAATGCATTCCACAGCTGCGTGCTCATGTAAGAGAAGGTGGTGGAGTGTATTAGCTTGTATTTTAGTCCTTTACAGCTAGGCAGGATCAGGGCAGTAAAAGATATTCATGCATTTCCTATTTGAGAAGGGGGATGTCAGTATAACTTCTGCAACATCAACATCAGGATTCAGGGATATCTAAGTATAGTAGAGTCTCACTTATTCCACCTTTGCTTCTCGGACATTCTGGATTATCTTACATACCTCAGTGATATCATAGCATTGTCACTGAGATGCACACGTTTTCTCTTTCCCGGTATCATGTTTACTTAAAGGCAGCAGTGCTAGGTAAGATTCTTGGGCACATACAGTTTTAAACTCTTTTTTACTGCTTCTTCTTTTGAAACATCTATTCAGTATACTTCTATTATCAATTTTTACAAGAAACCATCTTGCTTAAGAAAGAGTCAAATTAACAAATAATTTTTAAACAGGGAAAAAAAAGGAAAAGAAAGAGTAAATAAGTCTTTACACTTTCAACCATATAAGACACTCAAGTCCAATTAATTGGAGATCCAAGAATTTAAATTTAGAGAGAACTATAACTCAGGAACTAATACAAGGTAATCCTTCTCTACTAGGAGACTGTTCTTTATCTTTAATGCTTCTCCATCTTAGCTGAGACGATTAGCGAAGACAAATGTCCAGGTTCAGTAAACACATACAGTGGGGGAAATAAGTATTTGATCCCTTGCTGATTTTGTAAGTTTGCCCACTGACAAAGACATGAGCAGCCCATAATTGAAGGGTAGGTTATTGGTAACAGTGAGAGATAGCACATCACAAATTAAATCCGGAAAATCACATTGTGGAAAGTATATGAATTTATTTGCATTCTGCAGAGGGAAATAAGTATTTGATCCCCCACCAACCAGTAAGAGATCTGGCCCCTACAGACCAGGTAGATGCTCCAAATCAACTCGTTACCTGCATGACAGACAGCTGTCGGCAATGGTCACCTGTATGAAAGACACCTGTCCACAGACTCAGTGAATCAGTCAGACTCTAACCTCTACAAAATGGCCAAGAGCAAGGAGCTGTCTAAGGATGTCAGGGACAAGATCATACACCTGCACAAGGCTGGAATGGGCTACAAAACCATCAGTAAGACGATGGGCGAGAAGGAGACAACTGTTGGTGCCATAGTAAGAAAATGGAAGAAGTACAAAATGACTGTCAATCGACAAAGATCTGGGGCTCCACGCAAAATCTCACCTCGTGGGGTATCCTTGATCATGAGGAAGGTTAGAAATCAGCCTACAACTACAAGGGGGGAACTTGTCAATGATCTCAAGGCAGCTGGGACCACTGTCACCACGAAAACCATTGGTAACACATTACGACATAACGGATTGCAATCCTGCAGTGCCCGCAAGGTCCCCCTGCTCCGGAAGGCACATGTGACGGCCCGTCTGAAGTTTGCCAGTGAACACCTGGATGATGCCGAGAGTGATTGGGAGAAGGTGCTGTGGTCAGATGAGACAAAAATTGAGCTCTTTGGCATGAACTCAACTCGCCGTGTTTGGAGGAAGAGAAATGCTGCCTATGACCCAAAGAACACCGTCCCCACTGTCAAGCATGGAGGTGGAAATGTTATGTTTTGGGGGTGTTTCTCTGCTAAGGGCACAGGACTACTTCACCGCATCAATGGGAGAATGGATGGGGCCATGTACCGTACAATTCTGAGTGACAACCTCCTTCCCTCCGCCAGGGCCTTAAAAATGGGTCATGGCTGGGTCTTCCAGCACGACAATGACCCAAAACATACAGCCAAGGCAACAAAGGAGTGGCTCAGGAAGAAGCACATTAGGGTCATGGAGTGGCCTAGCCAGTCACCAGACCTTAATCCCATTGAAAACTTATGGAGGGAGCTGAAGCTGCGAGTTGCCAAGCGACAGCCCAGAACTCTTAATGATTTAGAGATGATCTGCAAAGAGGAGTGGACCAAAATTCCTCCTGACATGTGTGCAAACCTCATCATCAACTACAGAAGACGTCTGACCGCTGTGCTTGCCAACAAGGGTTTTGCCACCAAGTATTAGGTCTTGTTTGCCAGAGGGATTAAATACTTATTTCCCTCTGCAGAATGCAAATAAATTCATATACTTTCCACAATGTGATTTTCCGGATTTAATTTGTGATGTGCTATCTCTCACTGTTACCAATAACCTACCCTTCAATTATGGGCTGCTCATGTCTTTGTCAGTGGGCAAACTTACAAAATCAGCAAGGGATCAAATACTTATTTCCCCCACTGTACTTCTTTCCCCCCAGCCTAATTATGCACTTGCAGGGGTATCTTAAAAAGAAGGTACCCCCCAGGTGCAAGATTCCAGGTTTGAGGAGCAAAAATTGTTTCCTCCATAAGGGTTTATCCTTATTACGGAAAAACAAACGGAAAATCCAATTCTTGTCAGGCATCAATGCGACAGTTGCCACCAAGGTGGCAGCTGTCACCCATTCAGAATCAGAGGTCTCAAGCAAAAGAGAAACATCAATAGGTTTTTCAGATTCTGGATTCGTGTTCTTTTCTGGGATATAATATACTTGAGAAAAAGGTGGAAAATCTTTTTCCATAATATTCAAGGTTTCAAGGAAATAACGTTTCAACATCTCAAGTGGAAGAACATTTTGTAAACTGGGAAAGTTAACGAATCTCAAATTATGATTCTTAGTATAATTGTCAAAAACCTCCATTTTTTGCCTAAGATTTGTTAAATCCTTTATCATCATGGTTTGTTGCGTTTCCAAATTCATAACTTTTTGATCAATTTTCACCATTTTTTCATTTAAAACTTTAGTCTCTTCCTCTTGTTTTTGCAAGCCACTTTCAATATTATTCACCTTAGGTAAAACCTCATTAAATTGTTTAAGAAAAAATTGTCCCAGGTTGGACATCAAATCCCACAAGGAGTCTAGAGTCACATCTTTTGGTTTAGTCACTAATTCGGTAGGAAAATCAAACCTTGCTGAAGACTTTACATTGGTCTCACTTGGTCTCTCAGCTTCTCTCATCCCATTGCTCGGCGTCAATATGGGCAAACTGCCCTCTATTCCGTCCTCTGATGAAAGCGAAACTTCTCCCCGAATCTCTTCCTACTCCTTCCGAGGGAGACCCCGTCGGGTCAATGAGGAACGAACTCGTGCCGAGCGGTTGAGGTGGTGGAGTGCGTGCAGCGGGGCTCAATGTTGTTTCAAGTCCAGGGGAAGCCAAAATCTCTCGTTCGCTGGCATTCCCTACCGGAGGCGTTCCACCATCAGGTACAGCTGCTCTTGGTCTCATGTAGCGGTCGATTAGACCCGATATGGGGGGTGGAAGCGGGGAAGCTCTGCCCGCTACTCTCCCTCTTCGTTTAGGCATCTCCGGGAATGAGGCTCAGAGCATCCTAGCAGAGCAACGCCATCTTGGATCTCCTAAGTTATCCAACTTATTAAGAAAACCTTTTTATTAATGCACAAATTGCGACATATTTGTAAATTTAAGCGGTATATGAGCAACGGAATGGAATGGAATGTATCTTGCGGTGAACACTATAAGCTGTGTTATTCCTGGAAAATTAATACCAGGTATAAGCTAACATTGTTTTTCCTGGATGGGAGCATTGGAATGAAAAGCCACAGCCCAATGCTCCCGAGCTGCATCTTAAAGGGGCCATGCAGTAATAATCTCCCCCTTCCCCCAAAGCCCATCTATTTGCATCACTTCCATTTATCACAGTCTTTCCATGGAGAGCTCCTCCATCATGGTCCTCATGATGGGTTTCCCTATAACAAACCTCCTCTTAAGGAATCTCCCCTCTCCTCCAATGCCTCCCTCCCCGGGCATAACTGTATATATTCCTGGGGTCTAGGGCTAATGAAGCAGGAGTGATCCTCAGTTGTTCTGCACCTTCTGGCACAAGGTTCCAAAAGGCACTAGTGACACCAAACAGTAGGGGTTACTGGTGCCATTTTGCACCCAGCCCCTGCCCCATACCCACTAGAGGCCAAGGTTGTATACAGGTAGGTCTGGGGAAGGGGTTAGGGGAGGTCTTTGGAGGAAAGGAGGTGCCTTTTGGTAGGGGAGATGCAATGTGGGACTTTTGAGGGGGAAAGTGATATGGGGAGGGGGGGATTCAGGAGAAGATGGAAGTTATTTGTTAATGTCCAGCCCCTTCAAGATACGGCCCTGGAGCTTTGGGCACAGGTTAGCAGCCTGATGCTCCTGAACAGTTTGAAAAATCTGCTTGTGAGGTTGATGGTAACCAGCATTATTCTGTTACAATGGGTGTCATTTACCAGTGGTACTGAGCTACCTCAGGTTATTACTTTGGTGGTGAATTAAAGTGTAATAAAATTGCAACATTTACTGAACCTTAATAGCTCCTGCCCTGAATAGAAGCACTTAGAGCTTTATTTTAACATGCGGCCCTTATAATTTCATTTTACATCACACATAGAAAACAGATTGAAAATGGCCTCAGAAAGCAGAAAGGAAAGAATGTCATCGTCTTAAAGTTTCATACTAATCTAGCTGTTTGAATGGGGCTAGATGCACCATTAACAAGCCACGAGGATTTACTTACACACACGCAATTTCTGCCTGAATTATTTCCTCCGTGTGCTTTGTCCTTTCTGAGGTAATTGTTTCCCCCTTTGCTGTTTGTGTCTTGTAAAGAAAACAAAACTAAACGAAGTGCTGTAATGAAACCACTGTTCACTAAGGACTTTGCCATAGAAAGAGTAAAAGAAAAATAATGGCCATCACAGCCCTTAGTTACAGAGTACCTCAGCTGTAGGATGCAAGAGGAAGTAAACAGGGAAGTATTGTCATCTGGACTGGATCAGACAAGGCAGATGCAAGATAATAGGTTTATTATAGAGTTCAGTTAATAACACAACTAATTTATCCTTTCACCTTTCCATAGAGAAAACTAGTTTGTTCAGCTGCAACATGATACTTGGATACCATCTAGTGACTAGACCCGATAATGGGGCAGCTGTAATAAATTCTGTAACAAAATTCTATTGCTTCTATTCAAGATCTGTCAATCCATTGTTTGTTTTCACACTGCCCTGGAAAGGACCTCAGATCCTCTGAACAGAACTGTGCAGCTGTTCCCACTTTTCAGCAGATCAGATATGTCTCCATTCACAATTCCATCTTTTCTGTTTCTGGCCCCAGCCTCTGAAATGCCCTTTCACCGGGGCTTAGACTAGAGACATCCCTAGACAAGTTTAACAAGGTAAAGACATGTCTATTCCCAGATGCTTTTGAATAGTTGTGGGCTGGATTTGCCCCACATAGCATGTTCTCTCCTTTCCTTTCTCCTGTTTACCTTTCCTATCAAACAATTGTAGTTCTGTTTCTCTTTCTTAATTTAATACGTTTCTCTTATAATAGAATGCTGTAAGCCACTCAGATTGTTTTCCCGATGTGCTGGGCTAACAATTATTAAATAAACTTGGGAAATGTACATATTATACACACACAATGACTCCCACTACTATATAAAGAAGGAGAAAAACAAGAAACAGGTGCTGTATATTCTTCTGACCACTCTGATAGTATTGAAAAATATGGGGGTGGGGGGGAAGGGGAAGGCTCAAGGTGCTTAAGGATCAAAACATGACCTCACAAGCATCAAATGATCCTGGTGACCAATCACTTGGACATAAGGGAATCAGTAGCTCATCATGGGCAAAAAACAAACACCCATTTGAACACAATGGAGCACATATAATGCTTTTGTATCCTGATGTGATCCTTAAGCACCTTGAGTCTTTTTTCCCCCCAGAGTGGTCAGAAGAATATACAGCCACCTGTTTCTCGTTTTTCTCCTTCTTTATATAGTAGTAGGAGTCATTGTGTGTGTATATTTTTATAAAACTACTCCTACCACCACCACTGTTTACATTTAAATGTACATATTACTCAGTATAAACTAGAGTATAGGTCAGTTGTAATTACCTTCCCCTCCCCTCCCACAGAAACCAATTTTGTGACTAAAGCACTATTTTAGGCATGTAAACGGGCTCTTATAGACTAGTGCTTAGTGCTGATTTTGGTGTGAATTTTGGCATGAGAGTTGAGTGCACAACTCTGAAATTCTGTAGAGTGTGACTAAATTATGGGGATGCCCCTGACCCACCCATGGCCATGCCCCCCTTTTGCATTGCATGTTTGACTATTTCGTCATGCAACTTTAATGAATAGCGTTCAGGCAAAAGCGTTCATAAATCCAAATAATTGTCAGTTAACGCCAGTAATCGATCAAGTAAGTAATTATGTTGTTCATGTTTCTCAGAATGGCACCCAAAATTTGAAATGGAAATTTCAATGACCTTTATATAATCTGGGGGATAATATCTGCATCTTCAATTTAGGTGTAATTTCTGTAGGCTTTGTTGTAGTATTAGCACCTATTGAGGCTCATTTTCAAAAGAGAAACACATCTAAAAAGTGTCAGAAAGCAGCATTTGGATGAATTTCTTCTCAGAACATCCAAATCAGTATTTTCGAAACCAATTTGCAGATGTTTATTTGTGCAATTCATCTGCAGTGCATCCAAATCCAAAGGAGGCTGGTTGGAGGAGTTTCGGGAGCAGGCTTAGGGTGGTCCTAACACTTTGACTTTTTACAGTCATAATGGAAAAAATCAAAAATGTCTAGGGCTGAAACTTCAATGTTCGGTCTAGACCTGTTTTTAGAACAAATAAGGCACACAAAAAAGTGCCCTAAGTGATCACATGACCACTGGAGGGAATCAGGGATGACCCCCCTTTCCCCCAGTGGTCACTGACTCCCACCCCTCAAAGATGTGATTAAAAATATTATTTACCAGCCTCTATGAAAGCTTCAAGTGTTATAGCCAGGTCTATTAGAGCAACAAACAGGTCCCTTGAGTAGCGTAGTGGTCAGTGGAGTGCACTATAGAGAGGAGGACCCAGGGTCAAATCCCACTCTACCTGTTACACTTGTGGTGGAGAGCCCTCCCACACTCCCACCAAAACATATTGTACCCATATATGACCCCTTCACCCATAAGAGCTATTGTAGTGGTGTACAGTTGGATACAGTAGGTTTTTGGTGGGTTTTGGAGGGCTGAGTATAGAGTATAAGGGGGTAATGGTGAGATGTGTACCTGGCAGCTTTTATATGAAGTCCACAGCAGTGCCCCCTAGGGTTCCCTACTGCTCTATTGGAATGTCTTTGTCGCCAATCTAACCAATGGCTTGATTTTGTGTGTTTTGCACGTGGACTTTTTTTTTCTCAATAATGGACCAAAAAGATAAACGCACAGATCACAAAAACATTTATGAAGTGGCCATTTAAAAAAAAAAAGATAAGACGTTTTGCTGTTTTGAAAATGGCTATATTTGCTCTTCAGACAGTGGCGTACCAAGGGGGGGGGGGGGCGGTGAGGGCAGTCCGCCCCGGGTGCACGCCGCTGGGGGGTGCCGTGGCGCGCGCCTGTGGGCTCCGACTTCGTGAACTTCGCTCGTTCGCTGCAGCTCCCTCAACCCCGGAACAGGTTACTTCCTGTTCCGGGGCAGAGGGAGCTGCAGCGAACGAGCGAAGTTCGTGAAGTCAGAGCCCCCAGGCGCGCGCCGTGGTACCCCCCCCAGCGGCATGCACCCGGGGGGGGTGTCATTTCGCTGGGGAGGGGGGAAGGTGTCATTTCGCAGGCAGGGGGGGGGGCGCGCTGCACCCGGGGGGGCGCATCGGCGATTTGGCCCGGGTGCCATCCATGCTAGGAACACCACTGTCTTCAGAGTCTGGATATTTGAGCAAAACCTCCAAAATCAGACTTAGACATCATATGAAAAATGCCCCTCCGCATGTCTTTATAAAATAAGCTTGAAATAAGCGCCTTCCTACCCAATTAACCAAGGTTCTCTGTTATAAATTATGTCCAAAATGGAAACAAAATTTAGTAGATCCAGCTTTACCTGCAAAACACTGCTAAGCTTTACCTGACAATTTAACGAACTTGGCAATGGATCCCATTGATACTGAGCTTAACTGTCCCTTCACTGACCTCAGAAGGATTTCAGTCTCTGTGAATCAAAATGTTATGGTAAGATGAAATGATACCCAAGGGTGTATAACACTAAAGTATAATTCTACACAGTCTTGACAATAGGAAATAGCTTTGAAATCATACGCTATTCTCTCTGAAATTCAGGGCTGTCTTACATCCCTGGCAGCGTTGTTATCTCCTGCAGAGTTTATCATTGAGTCACACAGTCTTTCCTCTGGGTACTGATAAGCCCAGGAGAGGGTAGAAGGCAGCCAGAAGAAAACATCAGAACTGTAAAGAAACCAACTTTTAGTTTAACACTCCTCTTATATCAAGTCCCTTTCCCTTTCCTTCCAGATGGTGCATTTTGGTAGTTTAGGCGAACTGAGGAGGTTGAAGTGAAGTGTGAGTGTATCTGTAATTTTGCCTTTTAGAGTTTCTAAATAATAAAGGGGGGGCCCTTTTACTTAGCTGCGCTTGTAAATGGACTTGGTGCACTCTAACACGGGACTTCCCCATGCGCTGAGCTCATTCCTAGCATGGCCATAAAACAGGCATTTTTTCTGTTTGTTGAATTTCTGGCGTGCACTAATGTTAGCATTAGGTCACAAATTCCAACCTTGCACTGCGCACAATATATGCACTCTTGTGGTATTGACACAATGAATATACACAGCTTTTTCTGTCTGGAGATTTTTTGATTTTTCATTTAGGAGGCATAAAAGACCTCAGAAGCTGCTTAGATAATGATAGGGCACAGAAGCACATGATACATGCAGTCAGTTCTCTTGAAATGCCGGTGGCGAAACGAGTCCCCGTTGAGATTGCTGCAAGAAGTTAAGTGCTGGTTATGTGTGCTTGGAAAAAGAATTTATATTTGATGTTTGAATTACAACAGAAAAGGTTTTTAAAAGATGGAGGGGTTTTTTTTGACCAGTGATCGAGCTGTGTACCTATTTAGTGCTTAAAATGGTCTGTGATGTGGCACTGTAGCACGGTAGGCTTCTGAGGTCTTTTTTTCTTCCTAAACGAAAAATCAAAAAATCTCCAGACAGAAAAATCTGTGTATATTCATTGTGTCAGTACCACAAGAGTGTATATATTGTGTGCAGTTCGAGGTTGGAATTTGTTCTTTATACCTGTGCTACAGTTTGTGTATGAAGCATTAGCGCACAGCCATTTAAAAGAAATTAACGAGGGGGCACTTACCACTTCCTATACAGGAGGCACTATGGGCTCGCTAACCAGTTAGCATGCCAGTAATGTCAGCGCGCTAACTGAATAGCACTTCTGTGCCCATTTTCTGCCCCTGACTTTTCCCTTCCCAAATAAATAAATACCGCACACTTAGTAGGCACAAATGGGAAAACTAACACAGAAAGCTTTAGCGCATCCTGAAATAGCCCATTTTTCCTGTGTTAAGTGCTCATTAGCATTTAGCGTAG
Organism: Microcaecilia unicolor; assembly: GCF_901765095.1. Lineage (NCBI taxonomy): Eukaryota > Metazoa > Chordata > Amphibia > Gymnophiona > Siphonopidae > Microcaecilia > Microcaecilia unicolor. Next base: position 105,419,965 of record NC_044036.1, read on the forward strand.
TTTAGAAAAGGGGGTCCAAAATCTCAGTGGGCTCTGTTTACTAGAGTTTTGTTATACAACCAAAAAATACACACAAGGAACGATCTGTTATGTTAGTGGATTTATTTTTTGAACTACTGCTTGTCAAATAAAAATTTATTTTTGTTTCTGCATAGGTACCAATCATATTAACATATTTTAGATTCCTTGTTTACTGCTACTCTGCATAGTATTAAGCACAATTAACACTTTCTGTCAATCCAGATCATGTGAGCCAGCATGTACTAAAATCTTACTATTCGAAATGCTCTCTTTACTTCTCAAAATGCTAGCCTACCTATTTCTTCACTCTATTGTTTGATATTTCTGGTCTTGTTTCTGAGCCATCTTTTTGTTGTTGTTCTGTATTTTTGTACAGTTTAAAACGTTTATCACCGGTCCATATTTTTCAATTACTTATGCTACAGTAATACTTTGCACCACAGATGACAAGTTCTTAAGCCTAAGGAACAACCAAAAGCACTGTGAAAAATGTCGAGTGCCATGACTGAGTCTGACGCAGAGCAGAAAATAAAGTACAGACTTAATAATGGGGCAATTTTCAAATAGCCCACACAGTGGAAGAGTGCACAACTCTTTTTTACTAGGAATACTAGTAACTAATTTTCAAACAGAAGCTTCTTAGGTAGTTTACCTTTAAAAATTAACATAAGCATGGGCACCCAGAAAGCACCTGTGTATTTTGTGCCTGATATTTTGTCGGGGTGGCCAAAGGGATGAAGTATCTCCGATTCTCATGAAAATAGTATGTATGCATACTACCGTAATTTCCTCCTCCGGCCCAAATTTGTCCCAAGGATGCCACCTAGCAGTGTGGCTATATGGACAGACATTCTGGAAGCCCATGCACACTTCTAACCCACCAGACTAGAGCAATTTTCAGCTAAACCATTTTATAAAAGTAAATCACTATTTACTCAGTAAATAGCTTTGAAATTTGTCTTCCTCATGCATAATTGATAGGCCTTAAAACAGATATTTTATTCCACAGTCACTTTATGATCCTGAAAATAGAATGTTTTCTGACCTTTGGTGTTTCTGTGACTCATTTATTGATCACCCACCCTTTAGTTTATCAACTTTCTTCATTTCATGTTTATTCCCTTTTCATCAGTGTTCTTTTTCCCCTTCACCAAATGTTATCTTGATATACGTTAAATCTGTTTTTCTACAATTCCTTGTTCTCGACAGAGGTGTTAGCATTGTTTTCTCTCAAATGTTCTCTCCATCTTGCTTTCACACCCATGTTTCACGTTTGTTTTTGCACTCTATTCTAAACCACCATCTCACTGTCGCATATCTACACTTTGACTCTGAGAGCTGGAACTATAGGACCCTGCATAACAACTTCTAACACCAAAGACATCTAGTTGTGTTTGTAATGATTAACACTGATTAACACAGCTAGACTGTCTTGTTTTAGAAATGCACCCTCCCCCCATCACTGCAGTGAGGATATACGTTGTTTTACAATCTGCATACTTTTGGCCACATCCAAAGGAGGAGGGTGATGTGAAGAAAAAAAACCGCATGCATGGAAATTTCACTTCAAAACTCTTCTGTGTACTTTGCAAATGCAGTAAGATGGGCACCGAGCCAGCCGGTACTTCTTCTACAATCTTTGGTTTATATGAAGTCTGGAAGCTAGCCAATGTAATACAAGTTACATAGTAACATAGTAGATGACGGCAGAAAAAGACCTGCACGGTCCATCCAGTCTGCCCAAGAAATGTGCCACTTTTTTGTGTATACCTTACCTTGATTTGTACCTGTCTTTTTCAGGGCCCAGACCAGACCGTACAGGTCTGCCCAGCACTATCCCCGCCTCCCAACCACCAGCCCCGCCTCCCACTACTGGCTCTGTTATCCAATCTCGGCTAAGCTCGGCTTTTTAAAAAGGATTTGGGGTGATCTATGAAACTGTAATAGATCAGGGAATGTGACCTCAGTGGTGGGAAAATGCTACAAGTTCTTAGAAACAGGGCCATATGGATAGACTCAGCTTAATGGGAAGAGCCGGCGTGGATTTAGCAAAGGACAGCTTTGCCTCAACAACCTGTTTGGATTTTTTTGTGGATGTAAATAAACATGCCAGTAAGTGTGAGTTGATTGGTACAGCATATCTGAAATTTCCAAAGGCATTTCACAAAGTCCCTCCTGAGAGACTCCTTAAGAAATGTAAACACCATGCATATAATTGGTCAATATCCTATTATCAACTGATTACTGCTGAAAAGACAGGAAATAGGGGAGGAATAAATGGTCAGTGTTTCCATAGCAGAGGGAGGAATGGAAGAGTGCCTCAGGCATCTATACTGATAGCAGTTCTGTTCAATGTATTCATAAATAATCTGGAAAAGTGAGAAACAAGTAATGACACAAAATTATTCAAAGCTGTTACAAAACATTAGAAAGTTGTGAGGAATTGCAACAGGACCTTGTGAGACTGGGGAAGTGGGCATTTAAATGGTAGATGAAATCTAAGTGATGCGCATAGAATAAAGCCTTCTAACTGTAAGTAAGCATTGCTGTGTTCCATATTAAGAGTCACCACTTAGCAAACAGGTTTTAGGGTCCTTGTGGAAAATACATTGACATCAGAAGCTTAGTGTGCAGTAGTGGAATGCTAGAAATTATTGTGGAATGTAACAGGAACTTTAATATTGCTTCTCTGTTGATCTATGTTGTGACTTCATGTTGGATTGGCCCCTGGATTCTGTAAACAGCAACTAAGATGTACGTGCAAATCAGCGCTTGTAGCCCATGTCCAGCGACCCTCCCCTCCCCCCCATGTCCTGCGACCCTCCCCTGTTGAGCAGCAGCGGCCACTACAAAAGAAAAGAAGTGATAAATGTTTTTAAACCCAGCCCAAATCATTTGGAAATGCCCAAGTCTTACAACACAGTCTCTGCAACAGCACCTCCTCTCGCCTGTCATGTCACTGCGCTCCTCCGGGGTCTTCCTGCAGGGGCAGTGACGTGGAGGCGAGAGGAGGAGCGGCTGCAGAGACTGCGTTGTAAGACTCGGGCATTTGCGAATAATTTGGGCTGGGTTTAAAAACATTTATCGCTTCTTTTCTTTTTGTAGCGGCTGCTGCTGCTCAACAGGAGAAGCAGCAGCGGCCGGACAGCGTTACTACTGGCATCTGCGGGTGGCGAAGGGGTTTGATTGTCGGGGGGCGGGGGTGTTTGATGTGCCGGGGGGGGGATTGGGTGATGCGCCGAGGGGGGGGGGGGGTTCTGTGGTGCCGCGCTTGTAGTTTTTTGATGCGCCGCTCCCTGCCACTTGCTCCGAAGTGGCAGGGAGTGGCGCACTGACAGCTGCGTGTTTCCCTACTTCTCCCCCTGCCTGGGAATCAGCTGTTAGTGATGTCATCCTGGCTATGGAGCCTAGCTCAGCAACTCCAGGAGCCACGGACACAGGCAGTCCCACATTAGAACGTTGGTGGTGAGAATCTATATAAATAATTCTCACCTCCAATGCTGAAGCTCACAGTGTGGTTGGGAAACAGTGAAGCCCTGTACTGTTGTAGTCTGTCAGCACCACTCACTGTCACTGTCACTCATACACCCGCCCCCCAGACACGCCCCCAGCTACGCCCCTTCCGGACATAATTCGCTACCTGAACATTCTATTGAGGTCCCAAGCTCCAGCCACTTCCATCAGCGGTTCGTTAGTTCATGGTGGAGAAGCCTCTCCACTCACCATGTCTGTCAGTCACGCCCTCGCGTCGAACGTAATGACGTTGCGGGTGGAGCTATTAAGGAACGCTACGGAAAGGGGGGAGTAGCGAAACATGCTAATGACATCGCGGGCGGAGCTATTAAGGAACACTACGGAAAGGGGGGAGTAGCGAAACACGCTAATGACGTCATGGGCGGAGCTCATCTCAGTGCGCCGACGAAACAACACATGGTGCCCAACATGAGCGTTACCGACCGCGACAGAACGTGACGTCACAGGCCACATGAGGAGCGGGTTCACAGTGAAAAGGTCTGCTGGCTGCCTGCGGTCCCGTCTTCCGTCTAAAAAAACAGCTGATCCTCTTTCCCCAGGTATGTGACGTGGGTGGCCGGACGAGGAGGGGGGAGCGCTGGTATTCACGACCTCCGTGGGGGTGGAAAGGGGGTGCACTGGGTGCCGAGACTGCAAACATTTCTCTCCAATCCCCTTGCTAGCGCCCGTTTCATTTCAGCCTGAAACGGGCCTCTTTTACTAGTTATTATATAGGATGATCCGCACGTAAATCCAAATGCATATAAAGTTTGGGGGCGTGGCTAGGGGGCGTTCCATGGCATTTCAAAATTTTACGCACATAAATGCAGAATTCAGCCAAACTGCCCCTAATTTAACATCAGCATTTATATCTGCTTTTAGCAGGCGTAATTGCAAGTGTCTAAAGTTAGGCACTGTTTATACCCTAAGAGCTATTCTATAAAAGACACACACGCTTTATAGAATAGCACTCAGTACGTAAAATGTTCAGTGCCAATTTTTAGGCACCGTTTATAGAATTTACCCCTTTATGTATACACATCTGGTTATTTCATCTCAAAAAAATTGTAACAAATTGAGAAAAAGTGCATAGAATGGCAACAAAAATGATAGAACTTGTCGCTTGTCAGAAAACACAAAAGGTTGGGACCTTTATGTTTCAAGAACAGATGGTAGAGAGCATATGATAAAGGTTATAAATGCACAAGTATTATAGAGTTAATAAGGAATGGTTATTTATTGTTAAGCTATGCTAGGCCTAGAGAAGATTCCATTAAATCAACTTATATCTAAATCAAATACAAAAAAACAACCCAAAACAACTTTTTAGTCAACAAACAAGCTATGGAATTTGTTGCTATAGAATGTGGACTAGACTAGTTATATAGCTGAGTTTGAAAAAAAAGCTTTGGACAGATTTCTGGAGAGCAGGTCCACAAACTGTCGTTAGCCAGATAGACGTGGACATCTTCAATGCTTCATGGGAGAGGACAAAAATAAATTCTGCCTTGTTTTTTCCAAGTAACTCAGACTGGCCATTTTGACTGATTTTGTTTGTCCATGTATGACCACTCATAAAATGCTACAAGTTCTTAGAAACAGGGCCATATGGATAGACTCAGCTTAATGGGAAGAGCCGGCGTGGATTTAGCAAAGGATACTATTTTTGGTGTGTACATGAAGGGTTTATGTGAGAAACAATTACAGTTACTAGGATGTGTTATAGGTAGTACGAGATGCTGGTCTCTGGATTATCCAGGTGACCAATAATGTGTGTCATGTGAAGGCCCAGGGTTGTCTCTTAAAGGCTATTAACCAACTCCTCTGGCCACATATTGGCCAACTCGGCCCCACTGGCCATATATTATCAGTTTAGCAGGAATAGATGCATATTCAAGATTGCAGATATAAACTTGTCTGTCCTAATGGTGCCACTGGCCATCCTATCTTCAGATGCCCCTAAGAAGGATATAGAGTCTGGAAATAAGGTTGTCTTTGTGAGAGACCCATCCCCAACATTTTAGACATGAATCTAACTGGACCACAGCTGCCACACATTGAATGGGTTAAGAATGCTTTTAGGATTCCCATAGAGGGGTCTATTGCATTTTCCTGGGATTTTTGGGTCCATACTAGATAAAAAGCTCAAACTGGAATGTATTACTGACTTTTCTTCATTTGGCCATTTCTACAGATAATTATATTTATGTTAACAGTAGTGCCCAAAATGGAGCCAAGCAAGTATGAGAATGGGGTCGAGGAATCTGAGGAAGCTTAGTTAAGAAAGACTCTGGTATATAGGCTATCTAATATAGCTGTGGTCTTTTATTTCCAGTCGATTAAATTTGTCAGTCTTATTGACTTTTGTAAGCTATTGTTTCTTGCTAAGAGGTTGGATTGAGAATAGGTTAGTCACTGCTGCCCATGTTATAGCATGCCACAATATAGTCAGTATTTAGAAAGAAACAGCAATACATTGAAATCTATTAAAGCAGAACATGAAATCCTTCAGGTGAAAATGAAGTGAGCAATGCACTCAGCCTCTTCTTGAAAGTAATGACAATCTCATTATTGAGGTGGAAGGGGAAAATAAAATTCCTTTGAGATAATCCACTCACAGCCCCGACTAATGGCAGTCTACTCTTAAAAGCACAGTAACAGCAGTATCAAGGTATGGCCCATGGCTTTCATGATCTTCATGAATGGTTTTATTTAGTGGATACGTTTCTGGGTGTTTTATAATTCAGAATATAAAGATTCTTATTTTTAAAGTACATAGACTTACAAAGTTACGTGGAGGGGCATAATCGAACGGGGCGCCCAAGTTTTCTTGAGTGTGTCCTCGCAGGATGTCCCCGTGAAGGGGCTTGGAAACCCATATTATCGAAACAAGATGGGCGTCCATCTTTTGTTTCGATAATACGATCGGGGATGCCCAAATCTCAACATTTAGGCCGACCTTAGAGATGGTCGTCCCTGGTTTTCGGCGATAATGGAAACCGAGGATGCCCATCTCAGAAATGACCAAATTCAAGCCCTTTGATTGTGGGAGGAGCCAGCATTCGTAGTGCACTGGTCCCCCTCACATGCCACCAACCGGGCACCCTAGGGGGTACTGCAGTGGACTTCACAAATTGCTCCCAGATGCATAGCTCCCTTACCTTGTGTGCTGAGCCCCCCAACCCCCCCCCAAACCCACTCCCCACAACTGTACAACACTACCATAGCCCTAAGGGGGTGAAGGGAGGCACCTACATGTGGGTACAGTGGGTTTCTGGTGGGTTTTGAAGGGCTCACATTTACCACTACAAGTGGTAAATGTAGGGGGGGGGTTGGGCCACTAGACCACCAGGTCCCCTGAAGGTAGGACCGGAGAGGGTGCACTAGAGTTCAGGGGGTGGCAGTGTGCAGATGGGCACGGGTAGTGCTCGGGTGGGGTGGGGGGGGCAGAGTCCCTTATTGCCTGAAGGTCCAGAGCACTGTCAGTCTGCTCCTACTTTTTTAATACAACAATAGGTGTGGGTTTTTTTTTTCTGTTTTCCAGTTCACAAAACAAATTTGGATTCTGAACTCTATCTAAAATTTATCCAGATTTAGGAAGGGCTAGGGCCATTGGAAGGGGGGGGGGGGGGGGGGGCTGACTATATCTGAAAATGCTGATATTCTGCTTGTATTTGTGCAATTTCATATACTGCTCCAAGTCCATACAGTCCTAATTTTGTATAAAATAACATATACGTTTAGGAACACATATTCAGCTGTCCCACTTTTGATATTTTTACACCAATATGGCCCTGTTCATTCTTTCTCTGTGTATAGTTAGGGATACATGTCTTGTTTCCCTTTTAAAATGCAGCGTGAGAATTTGCTGCTAAGGTCCGCAAATGGTCCTTTTATCCTACGAATGTATGACTCTTGCTTTGCAGGAACATAGGATCCATGGTATGTTAGACGTTTATTATTATCAAATCTTTATATTAAGAAAGCCAATATTAAACATATTTAAAGGGAAAGTTCCTGCAGTGTGATTAAGCTGTTCAGAGTTACATTTGCATTGTTGTTGACATATCGTCAAAGTAAACTGGTTAATTGAAAGTCATCCAAATAAAGCCTGATGTTTTAAAAAGTTTGTGCTAATAGTGCCAGGTGCACGTTCTACAGACAGAACTGTTACCAACATACCAACCATCCCCACAGTGCCTGGAAAAGAATGAGGTATCTAAAAATAGATGAAGTGTGTGAAAATCACAGCTGTTTTACATCTAATTTTGTAGTGAAATGTTTTGCATTATGTACCACTTTGGTGCCATTGCATACTATTTTTGCATATTATGTAAATCGCTTCTGACAGCTTTACAGCAATATGTTTGCATTTAATAGTCTCAATAGCTTTTGTAACATTTGCACTGAGCAAGCAGTTGTGTTGGACTAGCCCCGAGACGTAGGTCAGGAGGGGAGATGAGCAACTCTGGTCCTTGGGGATAGCTCACGTGGTCAAAGGTTTTAGGATATCCATGAGCATGCATAAAATTTACATGCATGCTGCCTCATAGTATGCACTTTGTTTTCATGCATGCATGTTAGAGTTCTTAAGAATTTGACTGGTTTCAGGCCCATGAGGATCACAGTTGCTAACCATTGGCTTAAGCAGTAGTGCTGTTGCACAAGGGTTTCCTTGAGCAAAGCCAACACCATAAGGATCTTTGCACCCATTTTTCAGTTATACTTAGGACATCAGCAGGGCAATTGAATGAAGCACGCATGAACATTTGTATACCAACTATGTACATAAGTCATTAGATTAAAGCCATATATGCACATATGTACATACATACACACATATATGCCAGAATTCTGCCTAACACTATTTGACAGATAGGCATACGCATGGGCGGAGTCTGGGGAGAGCATGGGCAGAACTCACATAATTGTACCTTATAGAATATTATGATTTACATGTGCATCTCTGTCATTTTGGTGCACACACGTTGACCTAAAGTATAGGTGTGTATTTTGCTGTTACATTAATATTCTATAAATGACGTTCCTTCATAGACTAGGTTCCCACCAGGCACCCTCTTAGAGAATTGTCCCTAAGGGGGCAATTCTATAGTAGCACCTAGAGGTTGGCACCACACGTGCATCAAAAGCACCATGAAATTGAGAGTTAGGTCCTATAAGGGGCATTTTCAATATGACTTCTAAATCCGATTTTGGATATTTTGCTGAAAACGTCCAAAAGTCAAGTGGCAAACATAGCCATTTTCGAACCTGAAAAGTCTATCTTTTTGTTTCAAAATGGCCATTTCCTAGAAGTTTCATGCTCAGTGCACTTAAAAAAAAGTCCAAGGGAAATACGCACAAAAATAAGCCATTGGTACGTATGTGGGATCTTGCCAGGTATTTGTGACCTGGGTTGGCCACTGTTGGAAAAAGGATGCTGGGCTCGATAGACCTTTGGTCTGTCCCAGTATGGCAATACTTATGTACTTATATAGCATTTTTAGTAAACTGGCCACACAGACATCCCAGCAGAGCAGTGGGGCACCCTATGGGACACTGTAGTGGACATCACATAAAAGGTCCTAGGTATACATCTCACTGTTACTCCCTTATATTATATGGGGAGCCCTGCAAAACCCTAGTGTACCCAACTATACACCACTAAAGTAGCTCATATGGCAGCAGGTGTCACCTATATGTGGGTACAATAGGATTTTAGGAGGGTTTTGGACATCTCACACTTTCCACCACAAGTATAGCAGTTAGAGTGAGATATGGGCCTGGGTTCCGTACTGTACAGTGCATTGCTCTGACCACTAGACTACTCCAGGGACCTGCTTGGTGCTCTGATAGGACTGGCCATAACATCTGAAGCTGTCATAAAGGCTGGTATATATTGCTTCTTTCACATCTTTGGGGGATGGGAGGGAGTCAGTGACCGTTGGGGGAATAAGAGGGCTCATGCTTTAATCCCTCTTACTCCCTTATTTGGTCATTTAGGGCACCTTTTTGTGTCTTACTTGTGATCAATACAGGTCTAGTCCAAAACATCTAACTTTTAGCCCTGGATGTTTTTGTTTTGTTCAGTTATGGCCAAAAAAAAGTCCAAGATTTGGGAACACTCAGATTCCACCTCTGACATGCCCCCTTGTGATTTGGTTGCACTGCAGACAAACTGCATAGAAAAACGTCTTTAGAATGTGCTTCAAAAATAACGATTTGGATGTTGTCGACAAAAAAGTCCACCTTTTGTCCTTTTTTTATTTTGAAAATGATCCCCTATGTGCATTAGGCCCTATACTATAAGGTAGTGTCTAAGTGCCATAGTGCGTAACTGCAAGAGAGCATACACATGAGCAGAACATGGGTAAGCCATAGGCATGTCTTCCAGTTATGCACATTTGGCACTCCTGGGCACGCCAACTTATGCTTGCCATTGACATGTTGTAAGAGAATTTGCCTTCACATGGGCACGCCAATGTCAACCTTGCACTACTATTCTATAATGGAATCTTTACGCCAAGATGCCGTTATAGAATTGGCGCTAAGAGCATGGCATTAGGATGCCATGACTGAGTCTCCAATTTATAGAATTGCCCTTTATGTGCTTTGAAGTGTGAGTTCAGGAGCGGCCCGACTCTTTCGGGAGTGATACCTCCCCCTTCCTTCCTTCCTCCAACCCGTTCCCCGATTTTACCTTTTTTAAAATGTTTTTTACAATCCAGCGGCAGCAGCGATTCTCATAAGCTGCCCTGCCTCTGACACCCTCCTCTTTCCTTTACTGTGGCTGTCTCTCTGATGTAACTTCCTGTTTCCTCAGAGGCAGCCACAGTAGAGAAGAGGCCGGTGCCAGCAGAAGGGCAGCGTATGGGAATCACTTCCATTGCCGGCTTTTAAAAAAATGAAAAAGAAGGTAAAATCAGTGAACGTGTGGAGGAAGGAAGGGGACAGAACTTAGCCAGGGGAGAGGAGCGGCATCTTGCCTTGGGCCACCCCCATGTGAGTTTATTTCTTGAAAATCCACATTAGACTTGCATGAACTGTGTGCTGTTTTGGCACTTTTCACTTTATTTATTTTTTTAGAAAATATTTTTGCATTTAAGAAAAAATTGCAGAAAAGTTTTAAGTATATATTTTTGATTAAGAATGAAAGTATAAAAACTCCGTATAGCATATAGTATATTAGGTTCTTTTTGCTATATTGCTTTTTATAAGATCTTGTGCTCAATTTTCCAACTTGAATATACCACCCTTATGTTTCCTTGTGTGTGTTTCAGTGGTCATCCTAGATCTCTTTTATGCTGGAATTTATATGACACTATGTACAGCTCCAGTATTGTGAGGTAGCCACAAAACATTATCACCTGTTTGTGAATAGAGCCTTCAAAGTGTATGCAAATGCTTCAGTTTAGATGTGCCATTTTTGAATATCTGATTTTTAGTGTATAAGCTGAAAACTATTGTTTTGGTGCAACCTAAGCTTTTACAGTATTGCATGATTTTATGTTAGCACAGTTTAATTAATACATCCCTCCAAGTGTATAACTTTTAGAGGTAGCCTAATAGAAAATATTTAATACGGAAGTGCTGCATTTAGCTAATCTAATAAATCAATAATTCTACAGCATAATCACAACAGACATACATTTAGGGGCCCTTTTACTAAGCTGCGTAGGCACCAATGCACGTCCAACGCATGTCAATTTTGAGTTACCGCCCGGCTACTGCGTGGCCGCTGCAGTAATTTCATTTTTGACGTGTGTCCGCTAGGCCCACCGGAAATTATTCTTATTTTCTGGCGCGTAGGCAGTAATTGGGCAGTAATTGTCATTCTACGCACGTAGACCATTACCGCCCGGTTACCGCATGAGACTTTACCACTAGGTCAATGGCTGTTGGTAAGGTCTCGCATCCTCATCCAGCAAAGGATCAGCTACATCAGCATTCAGCAGGTAGGGGGTTTGAATGGGAGGTGTGGGAGTTTTGGGATAGTGAAGCTTTGGTGGGGGAAGAGGGCAAGGTGCAGAGTAAGGGGCAGATGTGGCTGGAGGGCTGCCAGGCGTGGGCAAGGACTTGAGGAGATGACACACAGAGAATGCAAGGCAGGAAATGAGAGTCCAAAGGTTCAGACAGGGGCAATCAACGAAAGGTTACAGACCATTCAGTAACTCTCCACTCTTTTTCACAAACCAACAATTCCACCTCTCCACTCTCAACTCAGCAAAATCACAAGTTGGTCTCAAGACAAGTTTGGTCTTGAGCTAGTCACTTTTAAAGCAGGTCTAATTCATGGCATTTTTCTTTCTGGCACAAGGAAATCATTTTGCTATCTGTAGTCTGTGGAACTTTGTAAGTCTAAGTGCTTTGAAAATACGCCTCTATCCAGCTTATAATTGAAAAAGAAAAACGCCTATATTGCGACCCAAATTGGGAGATAGACGTTTATCTCACAAAAACGAATAAAGCGGTATAATCGAAAGCCGAATTTGGACGTTTTCAACTGCACTCCGTCGCGGATGCGGACAAAGTTGATGGGGGCGTGTCGAAGGCGTGGTGAAGGCGGAACTGGGGCGTGGTTATCGGGCGATCAGAGATGGGCGCCTTTCGCCAATAATGGAAGAAAAATATGCGTTTTTAGCGAGAATTTAGGGCACTTTTCCTGGACCCTGTTTTTCCACGAATAAGGCCCCAAAAAGTGCCCTAAATGACCAGATGACCACTGGAGAGAATCGGGGATGACCTCCCCTGACTCCCCCAGTGGTCACAAACCCCCTCCCACCACAAAATATGCCGTTTCACAACTTTTTATTTTCACCCTCAAATGTCATACCCACCTCCCTGGCAGCAGTATGCAGGACACTGGAGCAGTTATTAGGGGGTGCAGTGGACTTCAGGCAGGTGGACCCAGGCCCATTCCCCCCCCCCCCCACCTGTTACACTTGTGCTGGTAAATGGGAGCCCTCCAAACCGCCCCCCAAACCCACTGTACCCACATGTAGGTGCCCCCCTTCACCCCTTAGGGCTATAGTAATGGTGTAGACTTGTGGGCGGTGGGTTTTGAGGGGGATTTGGGGGGCTCAACACCCAAGGGAAGGGTGCTATGCACCTGGGAGCTCTTTTACCTTTTTTTTTGTTTTTGTAAAAGTGCCCCCTAGGGTGCCCAGTTGGTGTCCTGGCATGTGAGGGGGACCAGTGCACTACGACTCCTGGCCCCTCCCACGAACAAATGCCTTGGATTTATTCGTTTTTGAGCTGGGCGCTTTCATTTTCCATTATCACTGAAAAACAAAAACGCCCAGCTCACAAATTGTCGAATAAAACATGGACGTCTATTTTTTTCGAAAATACGGTTCGGTCCGCCCCTTCACGGACCCGTTCTCGGAGATAAACGCCCATGGAGATAGACGTTTTTGTTCAATTATGCCCCTCCACGTCTACTTGTCAACATACAAAGCAAAAGGTGCTTACCTGTAACAGATGCTCTCCATAGATTGTGGGATAAATCAAAAACACAGTCCTTCTTACCTCTGTGAGATTTGATGCTAAGCTTTATCCTAACTAAGGTGTCTCTGAAGGTCATGATATGTGGGAAAGTTTGCACATGCTCAGAAGATTTTCTAGTATTTTCTGAACTCTAAGGCTGCTAGTCTGTCCCAGCAGCATTGGATAGTCACCCAGTGGTGTGTCTGATTTATCCAGCTGTTAAAAGTAAACGACTTGCTTTCCCTGTGGTGCAGACAGATTCTAAATGTTGCACTGATACACAAGTCATTCATTAAGCTAACCCGTTGTTTTCTGTAAAATGCTGTTGACCTACAGTGCCTTTGTTCAGGATCCCTCGACAGGTTTCCTTTGAAAACAGTGAATTTTACAAGCTTAATTTTGATCTTATGCAGATGGTAAACACATTGGCCTAAGCCTTTCCAAATCCTTGTATCATTTTATTTTGTTCTTGCATGTATTTTTTAGTAGAGAGGTGTGGTAGCCGTGTTAGTCCACTTTTAAAGGTAATCAATAGAAATCAAACAAAATAAAACATGGAAAAGAAAATAAGATGATACCTTTTTTATTGGACATAACTTAATACATTTCTTGATTAGCTTTCGAAGGTTGCCCTTCTTCGTCAGATCGGAAATAAGCAAATATGGTAGATGACAGTATATATAATTAAAACATCCAAGCATTTCATTGACAGTCTAACAGGATGGGGATGGGTAGGAGGTATGCATGGGAAATGCTTTGATGTTCCCATGCATACCTCCTACCCATCCCCACCCTGTTAGACTGTCAATGAAATGCTTGGATGTTTTACTTATATATACTGTCATCCACCACATTTGCTTATTTCCGATCTGACGAAGAAGGGCAACCTTCGAAAGCTAATCAAGAAATGTATTAAGTTATGTCCAATAAAAAAGGTATCACCTTATTTTCTTTTCCATGTTTTCTTTTGTTTGATTTCTATTGATGTATTTTTTAAAAAGTTTCTAACCTAATATTCATTTAGCAGTATTGGTGGAAACGTGGAAACATATAAATTGCTTTTAAAGTATTGTATGTGTATTGAATTTCAGAGGTTTTTTTTTGTTTTTTTTTGTTTTTTTTTGCTATAGAACAATTTTTCTGTAAATAGATCTTGAGCTGTATTCTACATTGTTGTTTTGCAATCTGCATTGCCATCTGATGCCTACTAATGCATTTACTTCTAACTTCTAGGGAAGAAATTTAACAACGGGAGATGTTGGCTTCTTTCCAAGCGAAGCGGTAAAGCCTTGCCCATGTGTAAGGGAAATATTTAATAGTTTCTGTCAGTGTAATTGTTTTCCTCAGAACATTCAAGAGAAGGTTGCCTGGCTCACATCAGGAGTTTTTATTAATCTAGCCTCCCGAGAATCGTATTATTTCCACATTCTTTATGTGTAAATGTTATGCTAAATGCTACTTTCATTGTAACATTATTATGCTGTTGCCTATGTGATTTTCATTTTCACCGTTAAGGAAGTAAACACAGAAGAGAAACATAGCTTTTGGGGATTCAATAAATAGAACTGTCTAGGAAGTTTAAAGAGAAATAAATCCAATCATCAAAGTATATCCATGGTGCATCGAATGCTTTTTATTCCTTAAAATGATGAGACCCTAATCTATTCCTCGGTCACTTCAGTTTACAGAGAGATAGTACAATCTTAATAGTATGTAAGAAATGTAGAAGATCCATAAATCTTGAAATTAAATCTATAAATGTATTTTACTGGATCTACTTTAATGGCTTGTTTCTATTGTTCAAACAAAGTAAAAGCAGATCACATACAAAACACCAAAACAAGTGAATAAAAAGAAGTGCTTTATTAAACAGTTACCTGACATGGCCACGTTTCGCCCTCAGGCTGCGTCAGGGGTAGAAGAACTACAAAATAAAAAATCAGAACATATATATAGTAAGGTTCATATAAAATAGACAATATTCCTTAAAACTTAAAAACATCTATATATATAAAAGGCACCAACGTTCTAATGAAGCCTCCAGCCGGAAGTGTGAAGCGCCAGAGATATCCGGTTTCCCCATGAGTGAAGGAAAACAGCACAGCACGAAATCCCTCTCTCTGTAACAGTGAAGGACTCAGAGGGGGGAGGGGAGAGAGACGCCCTCACTCTCTGGGTAACACAAACACAGCACAGCAGGAAACTTAACACTGAAGGACTGGACTGGGAGGGGACAGACAAGCACAGGGGAAGGAAGAGAGGGCAGAGGGCAGGGACATACATCACACTCCCACATGCACACCCTGAAGAAAACCTTGCTAGCCCCCGTTTCATTTGCATCAGAAACGGGGCTTTTTTTACTAGTGAATAAATAAAAGGGTAACATTAAAACTAACAATATAATAAAAAATGAGCGTGTTGCTTGGTATCAATTAGCAACATTCAAAAAATGTGAAAAACAGGGGAAAAGACCTCAGACAAGGGTGACGCTAGGCTCTAAGAATACAGCAACTGAAGCAAACTGGTCACAATTCTTCTGTGTAATCATCGGTCAAAAACCCATAACCAACCTAATTGGTTGTGTAAAAGTTTTAAATCTTTTTTAGTTTTTCTTATTGCATCTTGTGAAAATCAAAAGAGAGAAAAAGAAAGGGAAAAGCAATCAACAAACGCTCCCCACTACAAAATTATAAATTGCAAGAAGTACAGCTTGACTTAACCTGCTGAGCTTAGCTGCATATGGTAATCATAACAGGGATGCCTGTGTGTTCTCTGGGGGCAGGTTGGGGCTTAATGCTGTATCAAAGCTGAAGGAAGGTGTTGAGTGACCCCACAGCAGTATCAGCACAGCTGACAAAACCACCCCAACACGCTGTTGAATGGTGTGGGTAATATGTAGGCCCATTGGACCTGAAGCAACTGCCGGCTGAGAGGCAAGAAGAAAAACTCTGCAGGCAGATTTGCATTTAGGCATTTCAAAACAGGAGATCTGACACCAGTGATATAGCAGCTGCCATCTTGAATCTCCTCCCGGTTACACTATTTTTGTGCATGGGATTCTGAAAATGCAACAGTGTGAGCATGCAAAAAATACTCAGTTCTCTATTTTTCTTGGTTCCTCCTGTTGGTTTCAAAGTGCTATAAGCTAAGCCTGAAGCATGGCAATTTCTTGTTAATGCAGGGAGAAGAAGTTGGAGATCTGCTACATTCCAAGGATGACAGAAGAGAACAGAGAGTTTTAAGGGAACAAATAAATTGACATGACTATGTGTTTGCTACCATATTCAAAGAAAGAGAACATAATTGGGGAGATACAGGGTGAAATCTCATCATCTTGACTGTATGCCAACATCTGGCTGTCCAGTATAGGCACCACAGTGGCTGTACCATACAGTCTACTACTGCCTCCAAGCTCACAGAAATTAACTCTATACTCAAACCAAAATATCTGAGCTGGAAAAAAGGTTTTGAGGCTCTGATTATTGAATATCTACAGTCATCTTTTGCTACCTTCTTTTTCTACCCAAGCAATGTGAATAACAGCAAAGACACGTTTCCTCTGCCAGCCTATTCCTTGAAAATACATTTACTTTGCATAATGAAAGGATAATTTGGTTTTGAAGCGCTAATGAAAGGATAATTTGGTTTTGAAGTGCTAAATATTGTCTTTACTGTCACCTGCTCTTCTTCTCTGCCGTATTTACCCAGTCTTGCTGGTGCCTTGTGTAAACTCTCTTTTCATATTGGATTAGGGGAATGATTAGAGAGGTTTACTATATGGGAGGCCCCTTCCTCCTGTGACCAGCTAGGAAATGGGGCTAGGCCCTTCACAAAAAGATTATGAAAGTCATACATTTAGGGGTCCTTTTACTAAGCCGCATAGGCACCTATGCACGTCCAACGCATGTCAATTTTGAGTTACCGCCCGGCTACTGCGTGGCCCTTACAGTAAATTCATTTTTGACGTGTGTCCGCTAGGTGCAGCTGAAATTATTTTTATTTTCTGGCGCATAGGCGGTAATTGGGCAGTAATTGTCATTCTACGCATGTAGACCATTACCACCCGGTTACCGCATGAGACCTTACCACTAGGTCAATGGCTGTTGCTAAGGTCTCAGACCCAAAATGGACGCACGGCAATTTTCATTTTGCCACATGTCCATTTTCAGCAAAAATTTAAAAAAGGCATTTTTTACAGGTGCACTGAAAAATGATTCTGCACGCTCCCAAAACATACATCTACACTACCGCAGGCCATTTTTCAATGCGCCTTTGTAAAAGGGCCCCTTAAATACCAGTAGAACCAGAGGAAGAAACTATGGCCTGCTAAGGGGTCTGTGTTACAGGCTGCACTTTTTTCTACCTCAATGGCAGACATTCTGCTCCTCTTTGATCACCTCTTCTGGATGTAGTAGATCTCCCATTCCTTCCACTGACAGATAGCCTCCATGGGCTAGGGTTCTCTGTATCATTTTTGGAAGCCAGCAGAAGGAGTCAAGAGAGAGAGAGAGAGAGAGAGAGAGAGAGAGAGAGAGAGATGAACATGCCGAGTTTAGTATGATCACAGTATTACTCCCTTCAGTAAATAGTCCAAAGTGGGAATTAAACAAGGACCATTTATTGAATGGTCAAGAAATATTGTGGAGGATGAGCATACCATGCTATTCATCTTATGATTAAGTACCTCTTGCATGCATATGACATTTTCATTTGCATGTGTAAACACACATTTAATATTCATGTTAAGGCCTTCATGTGTAGCTTGCTATTTTTAATGTACACATGAGGACCTTAACTTGCATGTTAAGTTTTTTTGCACAGGCCTCTCTGATTGGTTGGTCTGTCATCACTAAAATCACCACAGTTTTCATTTGAAAATATGCTTCTCCCCAGGATAGGAAATTCTAGAATTAAATTTGGGTTAGAAAAGGCCTTCAGAACTTTTTATTTAACTTGTGTAAGTATAATTTAAATATGATACCTATTATTATTATATATCTACTGTTATTTCTCTTTTCCTAGGTACCTAAACCAGTAGACTACTCAGGGCAATCATGGTAAGTCATTCTATTCTATTCTATTTATTGTACTTCATGCCCAATCCATAAAAGCAGGTTCTAAGCAACATTCAATTCTCAATTAAAACAGGTGCATTTACCAGGAAGTACAAAATTAAGACAGATTGAAATTAAAAAAAAAAAAAGGAAAATTCATGCTGCCATAAAACTGCCAGAGAGAACTGAGTTACAAAAAGGGGAGCAGAAAGGACAGAGAGAGAGAGAGAGTCTCACAGAACAGCAAAAGACAATTATATCTTATCTCTTGCTTTGCCTTTGACTAAAACACACACATACACAGACACACACACACATACTACCAAAGAAACATATTCCAGCTATGTTTCAAGATATGTTTTTGCATGCTACCAAAGCGATATTATTCAACTGTGGCTCTGAACACAAATAAAATATACTTACAGTAGAAAGAAGCATGAAATGTGACTAAACTAGGGGTATTAGTTGCTGTACAAAATCTGTAAGCCAGGAAGACAAAATATGACTACTGATTAATAAGTGATGTAGTGGAAATTAGAATCACATCAGTTGTAAAATTAACCTTTGTTAATAATGGCTAATAATAATAAACTCATATGTCAATGCACAGAAGCATTCTAAAATAGACAATAAAGAATTTGCACTGTTTGAACTAAAGGTCCTGTTGTGCTAATCATATCGTACAGGTATGCTGGAGCAATGGAAAGGTTACAAGCCGAGGCTGAACTTATGGACAAAGTTAACAGCACTTATCTTGTGCGATACAGGACCAAAGAATCAGGGGAATATGCAATTAGCATTAAGTAAGTTATGTAAAGCTGACAACTCTACCTTTGTTAAATTACATAGGCAATGTGATGTTAATAATAGCATTAGCAGGAGAGATAAGATTAAGAATAAAAGCTGGGATAGCTATATTTTTGAATTGATTTGGTATGCTGGTCAACCATGTAAAGTACCAGCCTGTTACTTTCGCAGCTTTACTAAGAGCTTATATGTTTTTGAAGCTCCTCTGTCATGTACAAATTATCAAGGTCTCATCTGCATCTTCATTAATTTCCAATATGAACCAAAACATCATATAATTGTTCAGATAGCCATAGTTCGATTTAGGTAAGAGTTCTGTGTCTTGAGCAGAGTTGTGATCTTTTTCGGAATACAAGCTGCATCTTGAACAATGGCCTAGTAAATATATTTTGTTAATGGGATGTCAACCTTGTATTGGCATAGATATACATTTTGTCTTGAGAATTAATTCATGTAATGTTATTGGGGCATGCCTGCAGGTAATTATCGATCTCAGCTGATTAAAAACACATTTATATTCATAAGTTATTCATTGCCCACAGGTACAATAATGACGTGAAACACATCAAGATTTTAACAAGAGATGGCCTTTTTCTCATTACAGAAAATAGGAAATTTAAAAGTTTAATGGTAAGCATTGATTTGTTTCCGTTAAAGTAACCCCTGTTCTACATTTTTTTTTTATTCAAGCATTTCCGTTTACTAACTTTTTGGGAATTAAGCAAACGTGTTCTGGAAGGCACTAGTAGAATGGTGGTGTGCAGTATTAGCAAAGCTAATGTAGCAACTTAGATTTAGAAAGAAGGTCATTAACTATGATCAACATGGAATGAATTAATAACAACAAATGATTGACCTTTAGAAAGCTAGTTTTGCAGTTCTAAACCACTTTCTTGGCTATTCAAATTAAATTAAAAAGTTTAAAAAAAACATTTGAATTTAAAATCTGTTTCTGAGCTACTTCGGTAAGCATACTGTTGGCATCAATGGCCTTTAGAAGTGCGATAATGGACCTTTGAAGTACACTATCAATTGGTGAGAAGGTATGATTCTTCACCCATTCTTCTAAGCCACTCCCATAAGGTTTATGATGACTAATTTAGAACAAGCAGACAATGGAAAGAGCCATCTGCTTCTATTTTGTCTTTTGAAAAATAATTGTTCTAGTATGACTAGAAGTACTGAATGGAAGAACAGCTCATAATTAGTAATCGTTCATTTTTTAGCCTGAAAAGAGGATACTGCTTGATTTAATGTAGATCATTATTTTAGTTTATTGAAAATATTATTTATATCGTATGCATCCTTAGTTCTAGGTGTTTATAACAATACATTAAAAGTAATTTAAAATGCAAGAACTCAATACAGCCACAACATAAAGAAGCTTCTTTAGTAAGCAGGGAGCTTGGACAGTGGAAGGTGCAATATGGATCATCTAGAGAAACTAGACAGAGAACTGGCCATTGATATACAGAAGTTGGGATTAAAAGAGGAAGTGCTGTTACTGGGAGATTACAATTACTGCAACCTTTGTCTTTTTGTCTTGAAGTGGTGGTATATTAAGCTCTCTCATAAACATAAACAAATGGACTAGAATATTCTATCTACATAATCATAAAGAAGTAGAGAGATCATAGATGTCTTTCAAGGTACTCTGCTCAGAGAACTGGAATGCTCACAAAAAAAGATTGTGTCTAATGCCCTGATGGATCCACATATGGTATAGTTTGATGAAAGCTAAAGTAGCATCCGGACACATAGCTCAAAATATTGGATTTCAAACATGCTGACTTTAGTAAAATGAAGAAATACCTGAAGAAAGAGCTGGCAGGATTGGGGAAGATAATGGAAGTGGAAAAATAGTGGACCAACTTGAAGGAAACTATAAAAACGGCAACAGATCTTAATGTAAGAACAGTTTTACATAAAAAAAGGCAAAAGGAAAAAAACCTAATATGGTTCTCCAAAGAAGTGACTAAAAAAATAAAGGCAAAAGAGTTAGCATTCACAAAATACAGAAGAATGCAAGAAAGGGAATACAGCAAAGAATACCTGATAAATCTCAAAGAGACAAAGAAAGGAAGAAGGATATCAAAAGCATGGGCATGGGTTAAATAAGTTGTGGTATATTTGTGAAATGAAAGGGCTGAGAGCTATTAGGGGAAAACTTTATCTCAGTGGGAGGTGGTTTGGGAACCTTTTACTTCACATTGTTCTTTTTGATTACAGTCTGCTGAAGTTTAAGGGGTAATTTGATGGGTTTTTTTTCCTTTGGGTGGGTTGAGTTTTTGTTTTCTTAAAATTGTTATAAATTATGGAAGTTTCTTGGTTGTGTAATAATATGTGCTTTTGGGACTTGTTCCCTCTTGGGAATTTTGTTGCTGTTTGCTATCAAATTTGTATTTTGCTGCATCTGTTACATTCTTGGTTTTTTATAATGTCTCTAATTGTTTAATAAAGACTTCTTTAAATTTCAAAAGCATGGGCAGAAGAAAAATGACTAAAGATATAAAGCAAGGCACCAAGGGCCCTGTTTACTAAGTCACACTGTAGGCACGCTAACTTTTAATGCTAGAAACACCCATATATTCCTATGGGTGTCTCTAGCGTTAGCGTGTACTAAAACGTTAGCATGCCTACAGTGCGGCTTAGTAAACAGGGCCCCAAGACTTGTTTCAAGTATGACAAGGAAAAAGAAGGCTAGAGATGCTGAGGACTGCAATACAATACAATTGACTGCTCAATCCCAGCAAAAAGTTCCAAGGCAGGTTACAATTAAAACTTAACCAATACAATCATTGGGAATTACTGTTTAAAAAATCAGAATGTGTGTAATTTGTATAAAACAAAAGTATTAGTCCTAAAATTTTGCAATTAAAATTTTGTTTGAAAAGAAAAGTTTTTAGTTTTTTTGTGAAAAGATAGATATTTTCACTCTTCTTTGATGGTCATAGGTAAATTGTTCCAGACATACGCCACTTGATATGAGAATATAGGATTGAATAGTCATTTATAACGTAAACCTTTAATAGAATGAGAACAGCATCTGGATAATAGTCTTTCTAACAAATTAACCACATATTCAGATGTACATCTGTGAAAAAATTGAAAAACTATACATAATACTTTAAGGATTGCGCTGACCTGTCTGGGAAGCCTTTGGAGTTTGATGAGTGGTTAAGAAATACTGTCGTATTTTTTAAGTTGGAAAATCAACCGCACCATTGTATTCTGGATTAGTTAAAGGAGTTTTTGCAACTTACATGGAGGAGTGGCATAGTGGTTAGGGTGGTGGACTTTGGTCCTGAGGAACTGAGTTCAATACCCACTTCAGGCACAGGCAGCTCCTTGTGACTCTGGGCAAGTCACTTAACCTTCCATTGCCCCATGTAAGCCACATTGAGCCTGCCATGAGTGGGAACGTGTGGGGTACAAATGTAACTAAAAAAAAACCAAAAACCTAAATAAAGTGAGTTGCAATAGTCTAATTGAGATAATATTAACATTTGAGCCAGTAAGGCAAAATGTTCCCCATAAAAATAAGACCAAACCAGACAAAGGTTTTCTTAAGAAGTTGTTTATCTGTGACTCAGATGACAACTGAGAATCCAGGGGCCCTTTTACTAAGGTGCGCCAAATTGGAACTACCACTCAGATAACGTGTGCTCCAGGTGGTAATTCCATTTTTGACACGTGCCCAAAACACGTGATAGAAAATGTTTTCTATATTTTACCGCGTGGCGCTGACCCGACAGTAATCAGCAGTTTACATACGCTGGCCGCTTACTGCCCGGTTAGTGCATGAGACCTTACCACTAAGTCAGTGGGTGGCGGTAAGGTCTCAGGCCGAAAATAGTCATGCGCTAGTTTTAATTTTGCCGCACGTCCATTTTCAACCAGAAAAAAATGCCTTTTTTCCAAGCACGCTGAAAAATTGACCTGCACTTGTCCAAAACATGCGCCTACGCTAGCGCAGGCCACTTTTAGGCGTAGCTTAGTAAATGGGCCCCCCATTACCTTAGATACTTCTACTGGTAAAAGTTTACTGTTTGACAGTGGGATAGAGGACGGTATAACCACCATTGGATTTCTGAACCAAAGCCCCTTGGTCTTGCATTCAGCATTAACAGATTCTCAGCCAGACAATATTGTATCTTTCCAGTATAATGTGATAACTTGTCATATGTTTGATCCATGATGTAGAGAGATAACAAAAGCACTCTCTTAATGGGAAGACTGGAGAGATTTTTTTGATGCAGCAATATTGTGACAGTGTATGTTTCTAAGTTCATTTGTATTCATGATTAATTTGAGCACTGTGCACTGCATGAGGAGCCCTATGATGGTGTAGTTTTTAGTGAGCTACAAATAAAAATTGGTTCAATCTGGAGTGTATTGAGCATTACGGCCAAGAAATTGGTCTGTTTTATGGCTCATAACTCACAATGAGGTCTCTTATTTATAAAAATGTAGAGAGTGACAAGGAAAAAGTGGGCATTCTAAACTAAACTTTTACTCTGTGTTCATGGAAGAAAATCCTGGAGAAGGACCACAGTTGGTTGACAAAAGTCTGTGTGGAAATGGAGTAGATTCCACACCATTCACTGAAGAAAGTGTTTATGAATAACTGAAAGTGGACACAGTCATGGAGCTGGATGAGATGTATCCCAGCATATTGAGGTAGCACAGAGAGATTCTGGCAGGTCCTCTTAAAGATTTGTTTAATAAATCTTGGAGATAGAAGAGCAAATGTAGAGAATAGTGGTGAATGGAATTCACAAAAAAAAAAAAAGGAAAGATGAGTAATGGAGTACCTCAAGGATCGATCTTGGAGCAGATTCTGTTCAATATATTTGTGAGCAACATTGTCAAAAAGTGTAAAGGAAAAATCTGTTTTTGCAGATGACACAAGGACTTGCAATAGAGAAACACTCCAGAGAGAGTGAACAACATGAGACGTGATCTACAAAAAATGGAAGAATCTTCTGTTTGGCAATTAAGATTTAGGGGGTCTTTTACTAAAGCTTAGCTTATTCCTATGGGCCCTGTTGCAGATAACTCGAGCTAAGAGTTAGTAAAAGACCCCCTTAATGTGGTGTACTTGAGGGTTTGAAATCCTACGGTTGCTATATAGGATAGAGGGTGAGAGGCTGATGTTCATGGATCAGGTAAGAGACCTCAGAATGAGGATCTCAAGGTAGTGAAATGATGTGACAAGGCAGTGGCCATAGCCAGAAGGAATCTAGGTTGCATAGAGGGGACCATAACAAACAGAAAGAAGAAGGTGATTTTTCCCCTGTACAGGTCATTGGTGAGGCCTCATTTGGAATACTGTGTTCAGTTTTGGAGTCTGTATATTGCTAAAGACATAAAAATATTTGAAGTGGTTCAGAGGAAAGTGACCAAAATAGTATGGGGTCTGCACCAGAAGACATTGAAGAAGAAACATGATGAACTGAATATATATACACCTTAGAGGAGAAGAGGGACAAAAGATAGGAAAACTGTAGAGTCATAGGACATGAAATAAAGCCAATAGGAGAAAAATATAAAAGCAACATGAGGAAATAAAGGAGACACTGGGCCATTTAACATAGCTTTCAAAACTCAAGCTTAACAACAGCAGGAGCTTTGGAGAAGCAAGAGCTAATGTCATTGATTTTTTTTTTTTAATTAGCTGTGTGTGACATTCAATCATGGTTTCAGACATCAAAAGTACAGGATCTTGCACAAGATGTTTTACATTAACAAATGACTTATGAGGTCAACTAACTGCGGCATGAATTTTCTCTGTGAAGAATGCCCTCTTAGCCTTATCAACAGCAACTGTATACACCGAAAGCTAGATCATGTATATTTATCCTTCAATAAAGAGCTCTGCCATTTATGCTTAGCCTTTTGCAGATTCTGTGTAAGGTAGACTGAGAACAATAGAGCAATATGTTGGCTCACGTGATTAAACTCTCAAAGGGGTGCATCAAGATGAAAGGAGTTGTTATCAAGCTGCAATGGGGCAATAACCCACATTATTTTCCCCTTAACACATGCTAAATGGCCCTAATGCAGCAATAAATAGATCACCCTATGTTACATAGTAATGAGATGCAAACATGCAAATGCAGGTAAAGTATCTCATTACTATGTAAATACGATACCAAGAGAGGTACTATTGGCCAATTGATGACGCAGTCTCAAAGTCTTAGACAATAGGGCATTGAAACTGAATTCCAGATAATAAAGTAATCAGACCATGACACTTGTGCTGAAGTCAGCTAATTAACACTGTCCAAATGAGTAAAAGTATTATTAACAAAAATCAAATACAACTTATGGCCCTTGTTATGAATAGGAAACTGAACAATTTGTAAAAACCCAAGGGCAGTCAGAGCTAACAGAAAATCTTTACAATAATAGGGTAACTACACCTGATCGATATGAATGTTATGTTATGTTATTAGAGATTTGTATCCCTCCATATCCCCACAAAGCAGGTTCAGAGCAGGACCCAATACAGTACAATAAATACATCCTTCTAAACATAATTAGTATTAGTTTGGTGTCTGCGGTATAATCTGGTTTCTTAGAAATGTTGTACGTGAGTTTTCAACATTAATTGAGGCCCTTCTTAAGACTTGAGATATTAGCATCCTATTTGGATGATTCAATTGTTCTCAAGCTGGAGCCATAAAAGTGTCAAAACATGCAAAGAAGCCAGTTTTCTCCAGGGCCAGTGTGATTTATGTACACACTGTGGTTCAATTTGAAACATAGAAACCAATATCAAATTTTCAAAATCTTGTGATGATAAGAGACCGCTGTGCTGTGGGCAGTAACCATGCTTTCTTCTTTTAGGGGGTGTTTTACAAAGGTGTGCTAGCGCTTTTAGCTCGTACTCATCATTAGCGCTTGCTAAATGCTAGAGACGCCCATAGGAATGTATGGGGGTCTGTAGCATTTTAGCTCATGCTTATTTTTAGCATGCTCTAAAAACACTAGTTCGCCTTTGTAAAAGGCCCACTTAGGCAGGTGTTGGGACAATAGCTTTTAAACAGATGCCATTTATATTGTGTTCTGTAATTAGATCACATGTGTTACTATCTGATCTGTGAATCTGTACGGCAGTACCTATCCAGGCTGTGGAAACAAGAAAGAGGCTGTTTGGTGTTGTATATAATAAAAAGTGAAATCTAACTGAATGCACTGCTTGCGATTTTCTGTTTCTGAAAGGAACTTGTGGAATACTATAAACATCAATCGCTTAAAGAAGGATTCCGGAGTTTGGATACCACTCTTCAATTTCCATACAAAGAGCCAGAGAATTCAGCTAGACATAGGGATAATAGAGCAAGCAGTAGCTGTAAGTCTTCAAATGTTTAATATCCTCTGTACAGTAATCCTGATCTTTATTGTCCTTTTTAAAAAATATGTATAGCCCGTTAATATGGCAAGATATTTAGCTGAATATCTCTGTTTTGTTTTGTTCGCTGTTTAGCACTCTCAACTTCGCAGAAATGTTTCTGAACTTATCTTGCTAGATTTCCTTGCTGCCAAAATTAAAATCAGACTTCCACTTGAAAATCTATTAGGACTGTGCTTGGGATGTTAACTGTCTTTCTCCTATTCACAGGAACTTAACCAGTCTGTACAATTTTCAAATAACGTTAGATTACCAACTGGACTTAAAGCTTAATATGACTTTAAGAGGGTCATTCACTAACAGCACACATTAATGCTTTTAATATGTATTTTTTACCATAGGGCCCATTGCATAAAATGGGCTTTTTGGTAAATAATGTGCATTAATAGTGTTAGTGCATGTTGGGAGTTCATTTACTTACAAATTAACAACATAAAATGTGCATTTTTGGCCTGATAGAAATGTTGATACAGTACTTCAAAATAATCAGCCCTCCATGATTTTAATGATAAGTTTTTTTTTTCTCTAGGGACAAACAGTTATCACAAGTCCTCAAAAAAGGGT
The DNA here is from genome assembly GCF_901765095.1 of Microcaecilia unicolor. Taxonomy (NCBI): domain Eukaryota; kingdom Metazoa; phylum Chordata; class Amphibia; order Gymnophiona; family Siphonopidae; genus Microcaecilia; species Microcaecilia unicolor. The sequence continues at coordinate 105,446,827 of NC_044036.1, forward strand.
TATGTCATGAAAAAAGCCCAATAATACTAAATAGTTAAGTCCCAACACATTAAATTTAGACACCGTTCCCTACTGTACACCTCTACAGTAGTAGTTATGAGTGAAGGGGTCACCTGTATGTGGGTACAGTAGGTTTCTGGTGCGTTTTGGAGGGCTCACACTTTCTACCACAAGTGTAACAGGTATATTGAGATATGGACTGAGTCCTCATAAGAACATAAGCATTGCCATATAGGGACAGACTGAAGGTCCATCAAGCCCTGTATCCTGTTTCTAGCAGTGGCCAATTCAGGTCACAAGTATCTGGCAAGATCCCAGGACAGCAAAACAGAGTTTACGCTGCTTATCCTAGAATACGCAGTGGATTTTCCTAAGTCCATCTTAATAATAGCTTATGGACTTCCCTTAAAGGAAATTATCCAAACCTTTTTTTTTAACCATGCTAAGCTAACTGCTTTTATCCACATTCTCTGGCAACAAATTCCAGAGTTTAATTACTCATTGAGTAAAGAAATATTTTCTTCGATTTGTTTTAGTTTTACTACTTAGTAGCTTCTTTGCATGCCCCCTAGTCCTAGTATTTTTGGAAAGAGTAAACAAGTAATTCACATCTACCTGGTCCACTCTACTCAGTATTTTATAAACCTCTATCATATCTCCCCTCAGCCGTCTCTTCTTCAAGCTGACAAGCACTAGCCACTTTAACTTTTCCTCATAGGGAAGTCGTCCCACCCCCTTTACCATTTTTGTCACCCTTCTCTGTACTTTTTCTGTTTCCTCTGCACCAACCACTACACTATTTGCTGCTCTAATAGAACTGGCTATAACATCTGAAGGCATCATAGAGGCTGGTATATACTGTTTTTATTCACATCTTTGGTGGGTGGGAGGGGTCATTGACCATTGGGGGAGTAAGGGGGGGAGGTCATTCCTGATTCCCTCCAGTGGTCATCTGGTCATTTAGGACACCTTTCGTGCCTTATTCATTCTAAAAATAGGTCTAGACCAAAATGTTGAAGTTGTAGCCCTAGACGTATTCGTTTTGTTACATTATGGCTGTAAAACATCCAACGAATGCACTAAGACCACTCTAATCCTGCCCCCGACACACCCCCTTGTGATTTGGATACGCTGCCAAACTCTGCCCCTAAACTACAAGAAGTGTGAAAGCTCATGGTCAGGTGAACGTTTCATTCTTTTAAAACAACACAGAGAGGTTCTGCAGTGGCTATTGGAGCTTGCAGAAATATGACTGTAGGCCTCAATTACATAATGCAGGAGAAGATTGGTGGTGTGCCATGGTGAAAGAGCATTGCAAAATTCTCATTCCCCATTTCGTGGACCACATGTGACCTACCTTCATCTTCCTCTAAGAAATTTATGAGTGAGGAGCAAAGGAGAATATACTACTCTCTAAAATGTGGATATTCTCTTTCCTACTGTTCCAGGCAAATGCAGCAGGGGATCTTGCTCTTGTCCCAGACAGAAGAGAGCCCAAAAGCCCCAACTTACTGCTCAGCTGAAGCCCAGGATTAATTTTTTGCAGTATCTATACTAGTTGAACTTCAATAGGTGTGTGTGTGTGTGGGGGGGGGGGGGGGGGCTAAGGTTTTACATAAACCATTGTTCCCATATAACCTCTAACCATTTGGTTCTAAGATTGTCCATCATGGGTACAAGCTGTCTATTCAACATACCACCAGCTTGTCTACAGAGAGTAGCTTGATTAAACTCTTAGCACCAGGAAATACTTACCAAGTAGTTCTCTTCCCCATTGGAGACTAATTCAGTTGAACCTGTGCCACCAGAGGAAAAGGGCAGGGATTTACTGCAAGTATTTCCTGGTCACAAAGAAAACTGGAGGATTCTATCCCAACCTAGACCTAAGGACTTTGAACAGATTTTTGGTTTGAGAAAAGTTCAAAATGTTTTCCCTGGCGAGAATGATACTGGTTATGTTCTGTGGAGCCAAAGGATACATATATCCCGATGGAACATTATTCTTGTCACTATAGGCAGCCAATGATAATTGTCATACAAGGGAGATATCCTATCAAACTTTTTCAAGCCGCAGATAAGCCGTTTAGCTGTATTTTGTATTGACTGCAATTTTCTTAATAAGTTCTTAGGGCAGCCCAAGCCCCCTAGGGACAGACCCAGTACATGACTGTAAACCACTTAGGTCTAAGTGGTATATAAACACTTAAATGAAATGAAATTATGCTACAGTTTAGTTAAAATCAAGGCCTGAACTAAATCTAAAAGACTCCTGTGTAAAATATTTCTTAACCCGCCTAAGGTTGTGCATTATATAAAAAAAAACGCACACTTTTTTACATTTCCATTTTCCTGTGGTTCCCATGTCAGGTTCTGATCTAGTGTAACGCCCAATATTTTCAGAGGATTCTAAAATATGATAAACCATTCACTACAAAGGAACAATTCTGTTTTGCTGTCATATTTTGTCCAATCAGGAGAAACTTTGTTTTAAGCAATTAGCAGCTATCCAAATAGCAATTTTAGAAATGCAATTCTCTATATAAAGTTTTATAACAAAAATATAATCTGGGGTTGGTATCAGAACTGTAATATCATCAGCATACATAAATATGCGAAATCCTGCAGCCTCCAGAACATAGACCCTACGATGATATGAGCACATTAAATAAGACAGGGGAAAGTGGTGAACCTTGTGGTATGCCATAGCCTCTGCAGACCAACTGTCTGAATAGGATCAATTCATTTATACCAGATAAGATTTCTCTACAAGAAAACCTCTAAACCAATTTAGCACATGGCCTGTTATGCTATCTTTCTCAAAATTGTTAACAATAACGCATGATCCACAACAATCAAAGGCACTTGATAAGTCAAATTGCATAACAAGTGCCTTTTTTTCCCCTCAACCAGCAGTACATTACTATCATATAACAAAGCACATAATGTAGCTTCAGTGCTAAAATTAGCCCACAACCCAGATTGTGAATGGTGCAAAACATCAGATTTCTCCAAATATTCAACCTGTTGTATGGTAACCAAACCTTGCGTAAGTTTCACCAAGAATGGTATAGAGGCCATGGGCCTATAGTTGCTCACTTTAGCCCATGTTTCCTTCTTATTTTTTGGTAAACGGGTAAGAATAATACTCTCTAATGAAGATGGAAAATGGCCACAAGATAATGAATTGGTTAGACAGTCATAGATCATATACTTAAAGTTGGAAGAAATGCACCTCATCAAAGTCATTGGACATACATCCAGCTGAGAATGTGATTTGGAAAATTTCTTAATGAATTGATTCAGATCACACCATTTCATGATACGGAAATGATTTCATATCATATTAGAAGGGATTCCATTATCATAATATTTAGTATTGTTCAGTAATATTGGTGTTAAATTGTGCTCTAGTTTTAGCAATCTTTTCTCCATTAACTAACTTCCTGAACCTCAAATAATTTTTCTCCTCACTAGGGAGGTTATTCCAAAGTTCTGGTGTAAAACACAGAAAAATGCCACCCTGGGTCATCATCAATCTGATCCGAGGATATCAAGGAACTGCCAACTCCTCTTTCTAAGAGAATTGTAGGGGGCAGTTGTGAACTTAAGGGCTCAGCAAACTTGCCAAATATACTGGTTCACCCTCAAGCAAAATCCAATAGACTAAGGACAGTACTGAACCCTCTGGACAATAGGTAACCAGTGAAATTTACAAAAAAAGACACCATGTGGTCATATATCCTTTAGCCAACCCCCTCCTTGGCTACTGTATTTAACACCAACTGAAGTTGATGAAGCTGACAATTCATTAATCCCTGGCATAGTTGCCAGCTCTGTGGGTGCATGACCACCCCAATAGTGAGCAAATTCCTTGACTGTATCCAGAGAAAGGTAATTTCCATTTGGTTTAGCACCCCCAATAATTTTGAAAAGTTGGCTTCCCTGATCCCTGGCATTAAATATTGCAGTAACCTATATATAACATGGGATTTTCAAAATTATTGGGGGTGCTAAGCCCAGTGGAAATAACCCCTCCCTGGACATATACAAGGAATTTTCTCAATATTAGGGGTGCTCAAGCACTCACAGCACCCACAGAGCTGACTCCTATAATATGTGATAACACCAGGGCATGGCATGTGTTGTATAAGCAGAGCAAAAGCATCTTAGATGCTGTTCAGAGATTTTCATCTCTCTCAGGGAGGAACCATCTGAAAGAAACAAAGAATGGATCTCAGACCCACTAGATGGCAGTGCAAGAACTGCAGTAACCAAGCCCCAGAGAAACACGTGCAAGTGAATGTACATGAGAGAGCTTCATATCTAAAACAATATAACATCCCGGGGGTGGAGTTCTAGCAAGAGGATGAACCTGAACTCCACCCATATTAGAGCAAATAAAAGAAATTGAATATCAGTGTGATTTTCAGAAGGAACATAGATTGTGAACCCTCGCCATTTGGGGCATCAGAACCCTCAGCTCTCCAGCTAATTCTACCTGAGACCAATGGGAATAGATTCTGAGAAGTAGGGGGCCATATTTCTGAAAGACTGTGGAGCCAATTCTATAACTTGATGCCTCAAGTTAGATGTCTGGGTGCAGTGCAATGGACTGAGGGGCCCTTTCACTAAGCCGTGTTGTCGCTTACATGCACAGAACTTGCATCAGTTTGAAACTACCGCCCAGCTACCACATGGCCAGAGGGGTAATTTCATTTTTTATGCATGTCCACTACACATGCCAGAAAATATATTTTATTTTCCGGCACACGACGCTAACCAGGCAGTAATCGGCATTTTACACACGTAGACGATTACCGCACTAGAGGAAGGCTTCTGCTTGAGGGGCTTGGGGACCCCACCAGCCAAACCAGAGTCCCCAACATCCTGTGTCTGGTCCTCCCCAGCCTCTAAGGGGGGGTCTGGCACCAGAGTTTTCTCTCTCCTGCTCCTGTCAGGATGCGATTACCTGAGTCCCGTCAGGAGCAGGAGAGAGACAGACAGACCTCGGCACTGGGCCCCCCCCCCTTTCAGGCAGGGCCAGGGGAATCTCACCCTCCCTCCCTTTCGGCGGCCCTGGTCCAATATTGCCCTTGTGGACAAAAGGCTTGATATACCACTCGCCTTGGCAGATCACAGCGGTTTACATAACTAATAACAAATCATAAAAAAGAAAGGAACTCCATTGGTGAAAAGAGAGACCTAACCCACACTCAGCAGAAACCCATTCAAACATACCTACAAAGGACTACTAAGTATTAACATAAAATCAGTTTATACAAAAACAGGTTAAACAGACAAGTCTTCCCACACTCTGGGCTATAGTCCAAAATCCAGTTTGAAGATATGTGTTTTTAACAGAACCTTGAATCGTTTTTAACTCGGTTCTCTCTGTCATCAAGAGCTGGACTATATGTTTTCCTTGTGGCCTTATTGTTTTCATTTTATGAGAAGCTAAGAGCTGGACCTAGCTATTGACAGTGGTTGGTCAGACCAAAATCTGAAATGTGAGAGTTTTTTGTTCTTGATTTACCCTTCTTAAAAGGACGTAAGGGGAACCCAAGGCCTTGAGACCAGTTGTAAACCCACAACATATGTCGCAAAACAAAATTTGCTCCCAATGCCACCACCCTGGGGCGAAGTTCCAAAAAGGCCCTTCGTCTCATCTGTGTAGGCCGTGAGAGATCTGGAAAGATACGGACCTTTGAGCCCAAAAACAGATTTTCTAAGTGTCTCAACGAAAGCCGTAGTACGGCATTCCTATCAGGCTCCAACGCGAAAGTGGCAAGCAGAGTTAACCTCTGAGTAACTATTTCTAATGAGCTTTCTAGGAATGAGGTAAGATTCATTCCCTCCCCTATTACGGGGGGATTTCCCACCACCACTCCAGTACTCCCGATGTAATAAGCCCGTGTAATGGGAGGGAGTGAGTCCTTGTCCATTCCCAGGATGTCCACCAAATATTTTTTAACCATCTCCAAAGGAGAAATTAACGGCGATTTGGGAAAATTAAGAAACCTAAGGTTAAGCCTTTTAGTCTGATTTTCAAGGTATTCAAGTCGTTTATGTAGGAAATTATTGTCTTTAACCAAAGCTGTTTCTATAGATCCCATTTCTTGAATTTTGATATCCACACGTTCCAATTTCTGGGTTTGCTGTGCAGTCACTTGTGCTTGAAGCAGGGCAGCCTCAGAAAGAGCTTCAATATCAGAAGAATTCTGCTTTAAAGTAGTTTGCATAGAGGTTTGGATATTGTAAACCATATCCCATAGTGACTCCAGTGTCACAATTGCTGGTCTAATCACTCCACTAGCCACAGGAGGAGATGGAGGTAGACTATCAGCCTGAGCTAACTTGGAAACAATAGCTTGAAGCAATACCTTTGAAGCCTGTTGTAGTAATGTTTCCCGAAGTTGAGAATCTATCTCCGTTGCTGCAGTCACAACCTCAGACAGGACCAGCTGAGCCACTTCGGCGTCTGTCTCTGTTTGAACAGCCAGCAACTCTTTTCCAGGCTGGGGAGGTGCAATTCGCTCCACAGGGCTCAAGGAAGCCCCATTTCCACTCTCAATCGACTCCGAAGGGCCGAGAGCTGCAGTGGGGGTCGAAGTTCCCTGAGGACCCGGTTGCTGCCTGGGAAATTGCAGGGTTGTTTGTTTCATCGTCGAGGAGGTCACAGGAACCGAGGGAAATTCCTTTACTTTCCCCCTCCGCTTCCCCATGGTTAACGAGGCTACAGAGGCACCGAGAGAAACTCACAAACACAGCAGCCTCCAGGAGCAAACACAGGTGCGTCTATTCACAGCGCCATCTTGGAATATTGATATATTGTTTAAAAATTCAGATCATTTCGTCCTTTGAGGAATGCATTAGCTTGTGGGAGTTTGAGTACTGTATGGAAAGAAGTATCTTTGAGACCATCAGAGTCTTTGATACAAAATTAAATATTCCAGAATCTCCAGCAGATGTCCATAATTAAAAGTAAAGGGGTATTCAGTGAGGCTAAAGTCATTCCATTTTTAGCCTGCTTTCTGGAGCAAGGAAGAAGGCTAAGGAGATCATCATGCTTGTGTGTCCTTCCCTCCTCAAATAACTTATTTATTTGATATTCAATCTGTACTAAATGATCAGTGCATATCAGGAGATCCAAGTCTGTCTTAGCCAGGGTTCATATGCATATATACATGTGCAAACATGTGTGTGTCCTGGAATGTAGGTGCCATTCGATCTGCATGGAACTTCTTGTCTTATAACCATTGCCAATAGGTTGCTCATGAAGGAAGTTTGTATGCAAACAATAGGTACTTTCCCCACTTATAACACATGATTAAAGGCTTCAGTGGATGCTTGTTTGCTTCAGTATCCTAAATTCTGAGTTTTAGCATTGTCCACGCCTGCTTTGGGGTATTACAGTATTACAAATTGGAAAATTGGATTCTTGACACGCAGAGAGTGTGTGACATCCATAGGACAGTAATGAGTAAACTATTGGAAACGCTTCTAAAGCAGAGGATTGTGAGATTTCTCAAATTGAATGAACTTAAGGACCCGAGGCAGCCTGATTTCACTACAGGCAGATCTTGTCAGACAAATCTGATTGATTTTTTTGACTGGGTGGCAAAACGGTTGGATGTGGGAGGGGAGCTAGATGTGGTGTACTTAGATTTTAGCAAAGCCTTTGACACCGTTCCACACAGGCGACTGATAAATAAATTGAGTGTCCTCGGTATGGGACCTAAAGTGACTGACTCGGTTAAAAACTGGTTAAACGGAAGGAGACAGAGGGTAGTGGTAAATGGAACTTGCTCTGAAGAAAAGGATGTTACAAGTGATGTATCGTAGGGGTTGATCCTTGGGCCGGCTCTTTTTAACATCTTTGTGAGTGATATTACAGAAAGGTTGTCTGGTAAGGTTTGTCTCTTTGCGGATGATAGCAAACTGTGTAATAGAGTGGACACCCCGGAGGGTGTGGATAACATGAGAAAGGATCTCGTGAAGCTTGAAGAATGGTCTGAAAATAGGCAACTAAGATTTAATGCTAAGAAATGCAAGGTCATGCACCAGTCACAAAAACCCGAGGGAAAGGTACAGTATGGGGGTGAAGAGTGGGACTTGGGGGTGATTGTGTCTGATGACCTTAAGGTGGCCAAAAAGGTAGAAAAGGCGATGCTCAAAGCCAGAAGGATGCTCGGGTGCATTAGGAGAGAGATGATCAGCAGGAAAAAAGAGGTATACTGCCCTTGTATAAGTCTCTGGTGAGGCCCCATTTAGAATACTGTGTGGAATTCTGGAGACCACACTTACTGAAAGATATAAACAGGATGGAGTTAGTCCAGAGGGCGGCTACAAAATTGATCAGCAGTCTCGGTCATAAAACATATAGGGACAGGCTCATGAACCTCAACATGTATTCGCTGGAAGAGAGGCGAGAGAGAGGGGATATGATAGAGACATTTAAATACCTCTGTGGCATTAATGTACATGAGGTGAGCCTTTTTCAAATGAAGGAAACCTCTGGAATGAGAGGGCATAAGATGAAGTTAAGAGAAAATAGGCTTATGACGAATCTGAGGAAATACTCTCACAGAAAAGGTGGTGGATGCGTGGAATAACCTCCTGGTGGAAGTCGTGGAGACGAAGACTATGGCAGTGTTTAAGAAGGCGTGGGACAGACATGTGGTATCTCTTAGGAAAAGGAGGAGTTAGTGGTTACTGAAGATGGGTAGACTGGATGGGCCATAGGAAACTTATCTGCCGTCATGTTTCTATGTTTCACCTTGATGTCTTCTGAAGGTCAGTATGCTTTACGTCTCTCCAGTCCCAGGAGATTGCTCTATCCTTCTTGTAGAAATAGAGGTTAAAAAAGAGTTTTATTGCTTGCGGGGAGGAAGAGAAACAGAAATAGGTGAATTTTGCTTTTTCTGAAGGTGAAGAGAAACAGAACAACAGAAAAGGAAGAGTTCTGTTGTATTTATCCTGTTTCTTTTTTTATTTTTTAGCCTCTTATAGAGAATCAGTGACACAGATCTCATGTTGCGTCATAAACCAATCACTTAGCAAAAAGATGTGAGACCAGTTTTCCCTAGTCCTGAGATGGAGGAAAATATGAAGAGCTAAGCCCATTCCTGGTTGGCTCAAGCAGGTCACATTTGTTTGTGGGTCAGGTGGCTGAGTCAGATGAAATATCCAGAAATGTCTAGATCAGTGCTTCTCAACCCTCTCCTGGATGCACACTTAGCCAGTCAGGCTTTCAGGATTATCACAATGAAGGTTCATGGGATAGATTTTTATATCCAGACCCACCATATGCAATTTTATCCCATACATCTTCATTGTGAGAATCTTGAAAGTGAGCTAGTTAGCTGTGCCTCCAGTGGGTTGAGAAGCACTGGTCTAGATCATTACCTGACCTGGAGATAGACTGTGCTCTATGCTCATGAGCTGTTGTCTGTAAACATGCAGAGAGACTGGCCATTCAGTAAACACACTCACATCCTTTTTTTTTTGTTCAAAAAAAGTTTGTCTCATTCCTTTGAAAAGGAGCTCTCTTGTTATCTTAAGGTCATCTCCATATTTTTTTGTAGTTGGGGGTGGTCTTAATTACTTGGTGCAGAGTTGAGTTCTTGTATCTCTTCAAATGACATTTATATCCCACAGCTTAGGTCATTTTCTTAATTCTAGAACATATAATATTCCTGTGTCAAGTGTTGTTAATAATTCAGCATAAAACACATCATAGCTTCCTATACCTGCAATACAACATTGACGCAATAACACTGAGACAGTATCAGTTCAGTCCTCCCATTTGTCTTATTGGCTGGACCAGGGTAAGCACAACTCTCATGTCCACAGCAACAAACAGAGATACTCCAACTTTTTTGTCTCCAGGGCAAATAACAGGCATGAAATGAATGCAGAGAGAACACTGTTGTGAGTATGATTGCAATATATAGGTAGCAGTGTTTGATTATACAAAATTACCATCTGGAGAGGATGTACATATTCTTTTTTTGGGACTATGATTGGCAGTATAAATACCTCTTGAGACTAGGGAGCCTATTTACTAAATTGTGGTAAGGTTTTGCAGTTACTGTAAGGTAATTGCCAAAATGAATGCATGGAAACTGCAAAAATTCTATGTTAGAGGTTGGGGGTATTTCCAGAAGCTTCCCATTCAGTTAATGCAGAAATAAATTGTTAACACATGAGTTTTCAAAACCACAGAATTCAAGAAGAGAAAGAGTTGTGATCACAAAAGGTCACATAGAAAAATATGACTGCAAGATTGCTGAACAGATCATTCAGGGGTCCCCAGCCAGTTGGATTTTCATGATTTCTTTAAGACAAGAACTTCTGTTCATAAAGTGTCTCAGGGTGATGTCTGTCACAATGCAGCGGTTCCCAAAACTGACCTGTGGGACTCCAAGCAGGTCAGATTTCAGGATGTTTGCAACATATATTTATGAGCTAGGATTGTATGCATATTTATCTCATGTATATTTATTTTGTGGAAATCTGGCGTGGGATTGGGAACCACTGTTATAATTTATAAGCATTGTATTGTTGTGAGTGGGTCCGGGAAGGGTTGCTCATGGTGGAGGGTGAGGGCTTGGCGGTTGCAGAGAGGGGAGTGTCCAGGAAAGAATGGAGATCTTGTAGTTCTACAAGCCAGTACCCAGAAGTTATGTAGCTGCTGGCTGATATGCATTCAGGACCCACATAAATGTCTTATGTGGGTTCTAACTGAATATCAGCTGAGACCCACATAAATCCCAGCAGCAAATTCTTGGCCAGTCAGACCCAAATATTCAGTGCTGTGCCTAGACATGTCCTGGCATTGAATATTGGGGCCTAATGCTGATCACGGCAGTCAGCATTAAAAAAAAAAGTGGCCAACTGAATATTGACCAGTAGATATTTACTTAGAAAGTCCAATGAAGAGAAAAGACCTCAGAGTTTCTATTACCCTTAGCTATAACTTCACTGATTTGCATACAGTTTTTTGTGGAGTTTTTCTGAATTATGATTAACATTCGTAGCTTGGTGAGCTATCAAAGTAGTTATAGCTAAGAGCAACAAAAATTCTGAGGTATTTTCTCTTCATTGCACTTTCTAAGCAACTATCTAATTTATAATTAATTGTGGACTCATAATTCAACCCATTAGACATGTATTGTGTTTAATTGGTTTCTCTCCTACTGCATTTTGGATGTATTCACATCCCTTTTAATGTGCAAATTTTCCAAATTCACACATCTTATTTCATTTTCAAATGAATGTTTTCAATTATTTGTATAAAGTCTACCAAAGATGACATTACGATCATGGTGGTCTGGAAATTCCAATTATTACCTAGTACTGTTCATTTGAAATACTAATTGTGTGCAATCTCCTGTTGACAGGTGCTCACAGTGACTACCAGATAATGATGCATTGAAATGCAAAACAGAAATAAATGACTACAGATCTCAACAGCGAGAATAAAATTACTGTGTAGCCTGCACTAGAAGGCATTAATCCATCTAGAATTGATCTCTAGTATATGCAAGACATGCTGTATGAATTGATATTTTATAGTAAAAAGCCTCTTTCCAAGGGCTGGTATCTTGAAGCTTTTTTTTTCTAATGATTGCTACATGTGATGCACAGTATACTCTTCCCTTAACCTTTCCTGTAAATTAATTTGGATAACTTTTATAAGGGTATTCGAATCACACAAGAATAATTCAAAGATGTTATCATACATGAGCTTCTGAAGCTACATGGATTCCTTTTCCAAGTGCTCACATCTGGTTCAGGTTTATTGTACTTGATTAACCGCCCAAAGAAAAAAAAAAATTCTATCAAGGCAGAGTGCATGCAAGTATAAAAGGGATAGAGTCTGGAGAAGACAGCTTATGAGTTTACAAGATGACAGAAAATTCCTACATTTATCATGAATTCTTATGGTTTAATTTAAAATAAAGTCAGAAAGGAGCACAACCTTTATAAAATAAAAGATAAAGATCCATACACCCAAACCAAAATTAGGGGTATTGGACGCACACAGGTCCATTTTTCAGCACACCTGCAAAAAAGGTCTTTTTTATTGGCCATAAATAGACGTGCAACAAAATAAAAATAGGTACGCATCCATTTTGGGCCTGAGACCTTACTGCCACCCATTGACCTGGTGGTAAGGTCTCACGCGTTAACTGGGCGGTAATGGTCTACATAAGTACAGTGTCGATTACTGCCCAGTTAGCACCACACTTAAGGTAATAAAATATATTTTCCAGCGCACTTTGTGGATGTGCATAAAAAATGAAATTACTACCTGGGCCACATGGTAGCTGGGCGGTAGCTCAAAATTGACGAATGTAGGACGCACGTAGGTGCCTACGCATCTTAGGAAAAGGGCCCCTTAATAACATACTTCCAGACCAATCACACAACAACATCATTTTATGTAAAAACAGAATAATAAAACAACCACACAACACTTCACCACCATTTACTCCCTTGGTTTTACAGCAGATCCTCAGGATTGAGGTTAAATAATGCCTGTGTAAGAAGATGTTTTTCAGCGAGCTCTAAATTTCTTATAGGAAGCTTTTTCGTTTTAAGATAAAGGTAGTTTATCCATAATACTGAGGCCAACCAAAAAAAACTCCCCAAAACACTTTCTTCGGTTGAATCCCATCTAGCCTTGACAGATGGAGAGATAACCAGGATATGATCTAAGAAATTTAACTTGAGCATGTGGAATAGGCAGCACAGCTAAATATGATGGTGTGTATTCATAAAGACTAAGGGCCCTGTTTACTAAGCCACGGTAGAGACGCGTTAGTGCTTTTAGCGTGCGCTGTGTAGGCGCCCACAATATTCCTATGGGCGCCTATACAGCATGTGCTAATTTTGTGCACACGCTAAAAATGCTGGCGCACCTTAGTAAACAGAGCCCTAAAGAGGAAGAGAAAGAATAATGAACTATCTATTAAGAAAACTCTCTCAATGTCATCAGAAAGCAAGCTAGACAGGGCTTATTAATTTACCCACATTGATTATGCTCAATACCACAGCTAAAGTGAAAATTAAACACTAAAATGGAGCCTCAGAGCCCCACCTCCAGCAATAAATTTTAGGGAGGCTTTATGGGCAATTATTTCATAGGCATAAAAAAAATAATTCACACTCAGCTCTATACAATGAATTAGAAATAGAAACATAACATTTGTTTTCACTGAAGACTCGGTCCCACTGACGGTGGCTAGTGTTTCGCTGAACTGCTGCTTCAGGGATTACATGGACCAATGTTAGCAATCATGCATGAAAATTGGAAGCTGACACCATTTGAAGTGGTGCAATTATCAAGTGAGCAAGTGTAGTCTATTTCCCACTCTCAGAAGCCAATCTCATGAGCTCTGATAATGCTAAGATTAGTGAGGGTGAGGGTTTTAACTCAGCATTGTTCGAAACGCGTGACAGAGCTGCACATTGTCAGGTAGGTGTGGTTTCTCCTTACTGCATACTTGTAATGCCGAATCTTCTGAAATACTACCACTCAGGGTTTGCAGTACCTTTCATACCTATGTCATAACTGTCCCTACTTTCATCTTAAGCATGTGTGATGTAGACGTAAACAGTTTCAGTAATGTGATATCTGTCATTTTCTTCTTTTGCTATAAGGTATCATATCTCATGGTGCAGTAATTCTTACAGTAGTTCTAGTTTAAGTTTTAATGTAATGTGATGCCTAGTGATATGCCCAGGAAATAATAGGAAAATAATTTATATCCTATCTATATATTAAACAAGGATTTCAGGTGTGAAGACAAGAGGAATCCATTCTATATTTAAAGTGTTATGTTAGCTATCACCATCGTATGTGATGATTGCTACAAGGCATTCTTAAATTATTAATTGTGAGTGGTGTTTCGTTTTGAAAATACCTTGTAAAGTTTAATAGGGCATAACATGATGAAGTGATTGAATGCCAGACTTGCAAGAGGAACTTTTATTTTAAGCTTACATACAAAATGAAATAAGCAAAATGTTGCAGACCAGTATCACGTTTATTTTGGAGAGTTTCTTCTGATGTATTTATATAATTTCTTAGAAGCTGTGACAAATGTCCAGACATATACACATATGTGTTTATGCATCCAATTAGATCCATACACATGGAGGAAAATTTCATAGCAGAGAGTCTAGATAGGAAAGGTACATGTGCCTATTTTATGAAGATATCATGTGCCTATGTGCCTTTTATGTAAGAATGATCTGCTCCAAGGCAAGTGTAATTGTATGCATGTGCTGGTTAGAAAGTGCCAATTCAAGTATTGAACTTGGTGAAAATTTGTTAGAAATCAATAAATAAATAATTAAAAGAGAGAGAGAGAGAAAAGTGCCAATTCTGCCTTGGCTCTGCCTGTTCTCTACCCCTGGGAATGTCTATGCATAGGGCGGAATTCAGTAAATGATACCCAAAGTTAGGTGCCAGGAAGATTTGCGCTAAGGCAGTATTCTGTAAGGGGCCCTCTGTGTGGCTCTTACACCTACTGAAACCTGGTGTAAATGCTGGTGCACAACTAATCTGCTAAAAAGAGTCAATCCCACAATAAACTCAACAGGTTTGTTAGGGCATACACCAAAATGTTACTTTGAAACTTTTAATTGGTAGAAGATAATTAGTGAAGGGGTACACCGAGAGTTCAGTATGGGTTGTTCCCACAGCCCAGCTGATCTTAGTGAGTCAGGCCGCAAAGCGGCTCACTAACATTAACACGCTCCATACATCATTTTTTACTCTCTTAAGTGTCTCTCCGTTTTTGTGAAAATGCAATTTTTGCATTGATTATTTTCGATGCACAACTAATGGCATTTGGGCACATAAATGATCCTATTCTATAACATTTGCCTAATTTCTGGGAATGCCTCTAACCCATCCATGCCTTCTAATAGCCGCACTCCCTTTTGAGTTGCGTCTTATAAAATTTAGGGGCACATTTTATTTATTTTTGCTCACACCTTTTTCAGTAGTAGCTCAAGGTGAGTTACATTCAGGAACATTGAGTATTTCTCTGTCCCTTTGGGCTGACAATCTAAGGGCCTCTTTTACTAAGGCATGCTAGCATTGTTAGCGCGTGCTAATATTTAGGGCATGCAAAACGTTAGAGACATCCATAGGAATATATGGACATCTCTAACGTTTAGTGCACCCTACATATCAGTAATAGAGGCCCTTAGTTTGTTCCTGAGGCAATGGCGGCTTAAGTGACTTGCCCAAGATCATAAAGAGAAGCAGTGGGATTTGAACTGGGCACCTCTGGATTGTCAAGACTGGTGCTCTAACCACTTGGCTACTTCTCCACTAGGAATTAGAGAGTAAGGCAGATCTACACATAACCCCAAATGAGTGCAAGTTAATATCAATTATTGATTGTTAATGGCTCATTTATTAGTTTGCGTATGATTCTTGGATCTATGACCAACCTTTGGGCAACCTATATAGAATCCAGGGGATATTGTAAAAAGTAGCTGCCATGTTTCAATGCAACTACTTTGTATGTACATGAACCCACAAAAATTTCATTTGAGCACATAAAATGCTGTTTAACATACCCATATCCATTATAAAATTACCCTGAAAGAGTTGGAACTATTCACTTGTTAACTGAAGCAAAACCCTGCTTTCAAATATGGGAAGGAGTGTGGTAGCCGTGTTAGTCCACTCTTAAGGTTATCAATAGAAATCAAACAAAATAAAACATGGAAAAGAAAATAAGATGATACCTTTTTTATTGGACATAACTTAATACATTTCTTGATTAGCTTTCGAAGGTTGCCCTTCGTCGTCAGATCGGAAATAAGCAAATGTGCTAGCTGACAGTATATATAAGTGAAAACATTTAAGCATTACTATGACAGTCTGACAGGGTGGGAGGATGGGGTGGGTAGGAGGTATGCATGGGGACATCAAAGCATATCATTGATATTCTAACAGAATAGGTGTGAATCGGTGAGGGGAGGGTGATCAACAGAGAAATACAGCTTTATGGTTTATAATGGGCTAGGAACCCCAGATCCTTGTTAAGTCCTTTCTGTTGGTGTTAAAATATTCAATCATTCTGACTTCAAAGGTCTTACGTTCTTGTATGGTTTTAAAGTTACCTTTCAGGATTCTCACTGTGAAGTCACTGGTACAGTGTCCTGGTCCTGTAAAATGCTGACCAACAGAGGTGGGAGCCCTACTGGCACCAGTATTGTTCATGTGATGTCTATGTAAATTGAATTTTGTCTTAAGCATCTGGCCTGTTTCTCCAATATAGCATCCTTCGTTGCATTTTTTACACTGAATGATATATACCAAATATGGGAAGATATGTGACTTATTACTCGAAAGTCTTGGGACATGAGTTCAGGACTTCAGTGTACTGATGATCCTCTGCCTGACCTTAGACTGATCATTTGAAGGACCATTTTCAAAGAATGTAACTCTAGTTGCCCAGCTAGATCACCTGGGGGGGGGGAGGGGGAACAGCACCCTCAGAATGCTTTCACTAAAGTGACTAGATATAATGGAGATTGATTGAATAAAGGAAGATGTGTGCAAAACTTTGATTTTCAAATGTACATTCATATTGTCAAGTGCACAGCCAATCTACAGAAATAGCAGATGCAAGGTGCACGGATACTTTTGTATCCATGGAACCTGTAGCTAATTTTCAAAGGGAAATTACCCAGATGGCATATGGTGAGCAGGAGCAATGACAATTGCAGTATGGAGAGAAGTGTGGAGGGGAGAGATAATGGAGCGTGTTGTGAGCAGTGAGGGAGATGTGAACGTGCATAGGCATGTGCATTTTTGCTTCAGGGACACCCACAACACTGCGCAGTTCTGTTGTTGTTTTGTTTAATTTAGAATTTTTGGATCAAAAAAGGAAGAGAGATGGGCCAGAGCAGATATATGGGATTGGTGTTACATTGCAAGCAGAAAACAATGAACCACATGAATTTGTATTAACATTAATGTGCAGAAATCTCCCCCCCCCCCCCCCCCCATTGCTTATAATGTTGGTGTTTGCATTGAGCATAGACTATATGCTTTTAACATACCTGCACTGACTCTTGCAAAATAAATATATAGAACAATCCAGTATTGCCTATTAAATTAAAGCTTAGATGAAAATATATATGAAAATGGTTGTTATAAAATTTGCATGGCGGAATATACGCATACAAGTACGTGTGCTGATTGGAGCATGTGAACTTTTGGAAGCTGTGAAAGAGAAATGAGAGTAGCACAAAATATATTAAAACAAAAAAAGACAGTGAAGAACAAAACACTACTTAAAGACTTACTCCAGGTGGTAAATAGCCTTTTATATGCTAAAGTTAAGAAGGTAGAATCATTTGAAGGTCCCACAGTGGTGTTATTAGCTGATTATTTTGTTAGCAAAGTGAGAAAGGTGAAGGAAGAGCTCAGGTTGCAAATTATTCAGAGTGAAATTACAGAGTCTTTGGACCCTCTAGCAGTAAAAAGAAGACAACTGTCTAGTATTCAAGGGATTAGAGTGGAGGAACAGGAACACTTACGGAATTGTGTGCCTAACTTGCAATTCTTGTCAATTAGTGCTCATTATTGCTTGTTAAGTGCTGTTAAAAACGCTGATTGGCTTGCTGAGCCAATTAAGTTACATGTGGAGTTTTAGAACGCACCTAGATTTTTGGCATGCAAATCTAAGCACCGTATATAGAATTTCCCCCTAAGCAAAGGCGCATATGCTACAGAATAGCGCCTAGCACTTACATGAGTAATTGCCAATTAGTGGTGCTAATTACATGCAAGTTCTATTCTGTAACTTATGGACACATGCATTGCGCCAGCTTTATAGAATTGCCCCTTAAATATGTCTCATGTCAACACTTTCTTCTGTACTGATTGTGTGGTGCCCTACTTATTATATTGAAAATACAAAGTACATGCAGACCATGGCCTCCCCTAGCAACCATTGCTGATAGAGGTATTCTGGGTGTAACACGCAAGAAGTAGATGATGCAGCTGCTGCTCTTAAAACTGGTCTCACAAATCTGAATGAGGCATGCACTCTTGCAGCAGGCAGGGTCTGGTGAGATTTGGGGGGGGGGGGGGGGGCCCTTGGCACTCCCATGGATCTACATGCAGAATAGGTCCATGGCCATAGAGAAGCATAGATGAAGCTGGATGTTACTGCAGTCAGTAAGGGAAATGGGCAGACTAGGTGGGCCTTTTGGTAGTTATCTGTCATTACATTTTATTTTTCTGTGTTGCCTCTGGGCTTATAGAGAGCTGCTAAATGACATGTTTTTCGTGAAAAATTTTATTCCAGTTTGACTTTGACTCAGTCTCCTGATGTGTTTTGTTGCCACGAGTGCTTATTTTCAAATGGAAAAAGTTACACCACAAATGCCAAATGCATGAGGATGTAAGGACTCGGTATTCAAAGTGATTTAAGACTCCTTCTCAGATACATCACTTGTGTAGGGCTATCTGCTGCTGTTTAGTGGCACTTAACCAGTTAGTGCTCCTGAATGGCAACACTAAGCACTAAAGCCATAGCCAGCAATTTTGTGGGTGGTCCGGGGCGAAGTCAGCAGTTATGTGGTTAAGTGCCAATATTCAGCACTTAAATGACAAAGTTAACCGGACAAATTGGATTGCATAAAATTCAGTCCTTTCTTTATCTGATTTTACAGGTGGTTAAGTGCACATAACTGGATAGGTGATAACTGCCCGCACATAACCGGATATTTAATTCTGGTGCCTAGACATGGATTCTCATTGAATATCTGGTAGAATGCCAGCGGTGGCCAAACATTCGCAGACCACCTCCGGATGAATATGCACTCCTAAATTCCTAAAACAAGGATGGCAAAAAGTCCTTCCTGAAACTATCTCATGTAAGAATGCAGAAAATGCCATATGCTGTGATGACCATTGACAGCAGCAAGGTTCATTTTATCCACTGGCAGATGGAGTGAATTTCTTTCCTGCTGGACTCACCTTTCTTTTCTTGATTTTGATTGGCATTTTTAAAAATATGCTTGAAATCATGGAAAATGTTTTAAATAACTAATCTTAATTCCAGACCATATGCTCAAGCGCGTTCAAGCATCCTTAATAAGGGCCCTGAGTTTCCGTTTTGCTACTGATTTAAACACATTGATATCTGTAACAATCAGTTTGAATACTTATATGTTATTTTGCTTGTCTCTTTTTTGTCTTTCTTTCTCTAAGCCCCCTCTTTGTTGTGTGGGTTTTCTTTTGTAACTCCTCCAGACTGCAGCTTTGTCCCCCCTTCTTCCACTCCTTTCTGGTCAGGTACTGCTTTATATTGCTTTTATATTATTTTATGATTCTGCTGATATTGCTTATAAAATGTCTTTGTTTCCTTATGTTTGATAACATAACACTCTTGGAACGCTTTGTGGCAGATGTATTCCTCATCTTTCACAGAACATTGTGGCTGTCTGTGATCTTTCATTTTATTTTTGCATGTTTTTCTGATTCCTATATTGCTTTCATCATTGTTTCGGTGTGCATGCTTTCATTTTGGAAGCATGCTATAAAATAGAACTGGCAGGCTGCAGCTTAGAAAAAGGTGCAAATCTTAGCCACACTGTTGTGAACCACAGTGGGAAGATGGAAAACGAATGCCTTTCTCAAAAGAAATATATCCTACAACCAGCCCCCGTCCCAACCCTCAACTGGATGTTCACTTGAAGATGATAAATGGTTCTATAACATTATGAATTTTTGTTTCTGGGTGCATCCTGCCTTCTTCAACCCCTTGGGAGGGGATCACACTCACAAGACAGGCAGATCACTCTGAATGACTAAGGCCCTTATTTTAGAAGTTCTATTCGGATTAGGGCCTCTGGAAACCAGCATTTAGACATCCATATTGCATGGATGTCTAAATCCCAATTTTATAAAGCTGGGATATGGGTATCTAAAACTGGCAAGAGGGCATGGTCTGAGTGTGTTTTGGGAGGGGCCTGAATGTGTTTTATGAAATGTACATTTCCCAACAAAATAAAAAACACAAGAAATGCATTTAGCAATAACTCTTACACGTCATATATCAATGACAAAGAAATAAAATTATAGAGGACACCACTATAAAATTTAGCCCACATCAGGGGAAGTAGAGCGACCAATGTTCAACTCAAACCTCATTATGATCCACCTACTTTAATATAGTGAAATGTAGTCTGGCATGGTTGAGGGTGGAGTCAAGATGGTGGTGCAGCCCTGAGCGTGTCTGAAAGTGCCGGTTCTCTCCTGGTTATGCTATGGTGCCGAAAAGAGGAGTAAGGCTCGAACTTTCCCCGCAGTTTCCTCTTCTACTCCAGTTTCCTCACTACCTCGGCTTGATAGCTTCACTCAGAGGCCTTCTGGTGCAAACACAGGCTTGTCTCATGCTGCAGCTGTTCAAGGAAGAGATTCAGAATCACTTGGGAGTGAAGTGCTTCTCGGCCTAAGTGAGCTTACAACTCCCCAGAATGAGCTGTTTCCACAGGGAAGGGATTCTCCAGGTGTGATGGCAGCAGAGTTTGCCTTAGGAGACTCATTGGAGACCGAGAATATTCCAGCCAGTGCAGAGGCCCTTGTAAGTTCATCAGCAGGGAGTCCTGAGTCAGACAGGCACCAGCAACAACAACTGGCAGCCCAAGTGGAACAACATCTATAACTCTGAATGCTTCAGGGAGTGTGACCAGAAATTGAGAGACAACGCCTCAACTGACATCTGGTCCTACGCCTGAAGTTTCTTTATGAAGTACAGTTTATTTATTTATTAGGATTTATTTACTGCTTTTTGAAAGAATTCACTCAAGGTGGTGTACAGTAAGAATAAATCAAGTATAAGCAATAGACAATTACAGCAGTAAAAATATTCAAATAACAATACAAAGTATGGTAACTTACAATGTCAACACAATAGACAGCCTAAGGTATTTATTTATTTGTTACATTTGTACCCCACACTTCCCACTCATAGCAGGTTCAATGCAGCTTACATAATAAAAGGATTACAAAGCAAAGTGTAGAGAAAAACAGGTAAATCTTAGCAGAGTAATGGAGATAAGGTATAAGCAAAGATGGAACATATAGATAGGTAAGAGAGTTAGAGGAGTTAGAAAATAAGGTGACTAATTTTAAAAAAAGTTGCACATGAGGTCAGAGAGATCTCAGCTAGGGAAGGAGTGGATAAACATGTCCTGCTGCAGTATGGGCAGCCTGTGTCACTCCTTGTGTGTGTATGAGACTAAGATGTTAGTTACTTCTTCCATTAACGTACAGGTTGAAGAGCCAGATTTCTATTACTAAATGTTCGACTGATTTCAGTTCCTTAGTAACAACAGTTTCAGAACTGGTGCATAAGCATGGAAGTATAGAAAAAGATTAATTTATAGCGGATTGAAGTCTTGGAGAAAGATACCAAGGATGTTAAATCATCTATAAATGCACTTGTTCAAGATAAGGTTATTTTGCATAGAAAACTGGAGCAGATGGAGAATTATTCCAGGCATTTAGACATGCGTATTAAACTTTCCTAAAGTTTTGGGTCAAACCCCCACTGGAAACTTGGAAAAAATATCTTTTGGAAGTTTTAAATATACCTACTTCTAATGTATTTTCTTCTAAATAAAGGAATCAAGAGCTGCAAAGTAATAAAGCACTGGATGTATCAGCAAGTTTAGAGTCATCTAGAAAAGAGGTTCAAGAAAGATTAACATTGTTGGTTAGCTGTGTATTTGAACAAGAATCTAACCTGCTTATACAGCTTTATTTTAAGAAATCCAATACTCTTTTTATGAGCCAGGGCATATGGATTTACCCTGATGTATCCCGTACTATACAAGAGTGTCACAAAAATTTTTTCTTTTTATGAGCCAAGAGCCTTTGTCCTTAGGGGCTAAATTCTTTCTTTGGTACCCATGTAAATGCTTAATTTATTACTTAGGAGTTATATATCTTTTTTTTTGTTCCAGACCAATTGTGGTCTTTTCTTGGTATAAAGATTGCTATACCACTACCGATTGTTGAGTCTGTAACTTAGCATTAGGCAGGTATTTTGCATTAAGCCAGTACTAATTGTATAATTTTTCTTCTTTTTTTGAAAACTCCACTTTTTTTTCGCTACCCCCTCTATATATTGTGGTCTAATGGGGGGGGGGGGGGGGGTTGCTCATTAAGGAATTTTTTTTACGAAGCTTGTGGGAAAGAGAAACCCAAGCTATAGCTACGTGATGCAACATTCCCCATCAGGAGTTACCACCCAGGAAAAGGATCTAGATGTCATCGTTGATGATACGTTGAAACCCTGCACTCAGTGTGCAGCAGCGGCTAAGAAAGCAAATACAATTTAGGACTTATTAGGAAAGGAATGGAAAACAAAAATGAGAATGTGTTAATGCTTTTGTTTTGCTCCATGGTACGATCACACCTTGAATACTGTGTGGAACTCTGGTCACCGTATCTCAAAAAAGACATAGCGGTATTAGAAAAGGAACAGAGAAGGGCAATGAAAATGATAAAGGGGATGGGATGGCTTCCCTATGAGGAAAGGCTAAAGTGGCTAGGGCTCTACAGTTTGGAGAAGAGACAGCAGAGGGGAGATATGATGGAGGTCTGTAAAATACTGACTGGAGTGGAACGGGTAAACATGAATCACTTGCATACTCTTTCCAACAATACTAGGGGGCATGCAATGAAGCTACTAAGTAGTAAATTTCAAACAAATTGGAGAAAATATTTCTTCACTCAACATGTAATTAAACTCTGGAATTCGTTTCCAAAGAATGTGGTAAAAGCAGTTAACTTAGCAGGGTTTAAAAAAGATTTGGATAATTTCCTAAAAGAAAAGTCGATAAGCCATTATCATGATGGACTTGGGAAAATCCACTGCTTATTTCTAGGATAAGCAGCATAAAATCTGTTTTACTGTTCTGAGAGCTTGTCAGGTACTTGTGACCTGGATTGGCCAATGTTGGAAGCAGGTTACTGATCTTGATGGACCTTCGGTCCGGCCCAGTATAGTGAAGTTAGTGGTTGTAGTCTCAAAATTTGGTCATATTACACCCTTATTGAAAGATTTTCACTGGTTGCCAGTAAAATTTAGTGTGCAGTATAAAGTTTTGTCTGTTATTCACCAAGTTTTGTATTCTAAGATTCCATAGTATTTTAAGTGTGTGATTAGGCTATCTTTTTCTGACAGAATGTTGCGATCTAATTTTACTAAACAATTAGCTCTGGATTTAGTTACTGTTACTCATTATGCTGTGACAAAAGCTTCAGCATTTTCAATAGCGGGACCACTTATGTGGAATGTGTTAGTTGGTCAGATTCAACTGACTGCTAATGCTTTGCAATTTACGAAATTGTTAAAAACGTAAATATTTTTGTACAGGCCTTCTTTACCAGATTGTTCAGTTTTGTTGAACTGTTTTTAGGGAGAGTATATACGGCAGTAGTTTGAAGGTGAATTATAATGATGGTGACAGTATAAGGCACAATGTTTTTGTTTTATGTTTGTGCAGTGGTTTTTAATATGTATGTTTTTATGGAAGCTGCTTAGGTTGTAAGCAGGTTAGAAGTTTTAAACATAAATAAATACTCACCCCCCTCCCCCCCCCCCCCCCCCGTTTACTAAGCCATGCGGCAATGTTTCATCATTAGTGCACCAGCAGCCACTAGCGTGGCTTTGCAAACAGGGGGGTTAGTGTGAACTAGCATAAGTAGCATGTGCTAAATGCTAAGAAGTCCATTTAGCACACGCTAATTAGCATGCACTAAGCTTTAGTAAAAAGACTCCTAATTTTCTTATGTAAATGATCTTCATTTTCTTTTTTAATTTTAATTCTTTGGTTTCCTCCTTTGTAAATATTTTAAAATTTCAATAAATGTAAAATTAAAAAACAAAATAGTGAAATGTGATGTAGGGACATTGTTTGTGGATGTTGATGTGTTTCCTCACTAAGGGGGGGGGGGGGTCCTTTTACTAAGCTGTGGTAAAAAGTGGCCTTAGCTCGCCTTTACACAGTTTTTTCCTGCACTCTCTAAGTTCATTTTAACACAGCTGGAAAATGGCAGGTTTCCTATTTTTTTTTCTATTAATGGTCATATGCTGATGTTGCCATTAGTGTGCAGCCATTAAAAAGAATTACCATGGGAGCACTTAGCGACCCCTGTTTTGTAGGCAGTAAGAGCTCACACAGTAATCCTGTGCTAACCAGTTAGTGTGCAGGAATGCCTACTCTCTGCCCCAGACATGCCCCCTCCAACAAAAATCTTTTTTTAAATGTTGGGGTAGCGCATTCAGATTTTGAACTTATCTCAGGATGCCTGAGCACGTCCTGCTGTAAAGTATTTTAAGCTGTGGCAAACGCACGCTAGCATGTACCGCAGCTTAGTAAAAGGAACCCTAAGCTTTTTTGATACTACTGTTGTTGTGGCATTTTATAAAGGCAGCCTAAATGCCTTTGTACCTTTTTGAAATAAATGTAAATGTGTATGTATGTACATACATTGGAAATCCATCCAAACTATGCCTCTGGGAATTCCTACATGCAATTTGCTTAAAAAGTGGCATTTGTAAGACCGTAAAACATTCTTTACCTGTGGAAAATGCTCTATAAGATCCACCTACATTATGTGCAATTTTGAAATACTGCACAAGACATATAGGGCACAGCGTCATTATAATATTAGAATTTCACGTGGTCTGGTCTACTGAGAATGACCCCTGATTTTTTTAATTGTTCTTTTTCAGTGCTAAGTCCTAAAGTATTAGGAATTGCCATTGCACGATATGATTTTTGTGCACGAGATATGAGAGAGTTATCCTTGTTGAAAGGGGATGTGGTGAAAATCTACACAAAGATGAGCCCAAATGGCTGGTGGAGAGGTGAAGTAAATGGAAGGGTAAGTTTTAAATCTGCTATAAATCATGGAAATCTGCTGGTGAAATAAACAAGGGGGGGGGGGTGCACACCATTTATAGAGTAGTGCTGATTCCCATGCCTAACTTTGGGCACCAGACTTACACCTGCTGAAACCTAGTATAAATGCTGGCATCCAAGGTAATAACAACATTTTGGAATGCCCCTGATTTGTCCATGGCCACACCCCCTTTTCAGTTATGTATTAGTAGAGTTAGGTGCCATAGTAATGACAACTTTTTGGAATGCCCCTGATTTGTCCATGGCTGCGCCCCCTTTTCAGTTATGCACTAGTAGAGTTAGGTGCCATAATAATGACAACTTTTTGGAATGCCCCTGATTTGTCCATGGCTGTGCTCCCTTTTGAGTTACGCACTAGTAGAGTTATGTGCCATGTCATATAGAATAGCATGTAGCCAGAGATGCAAGCAAATTTTAATGCGTGCCAATTAACTTCAATAATTGTTTTTTAGCACCCAATTATTGATAGTTAAGGGCTCGTTACTTAATTTGCACACACACTAATTTGGGTACGCAAATAGGATCCAGGGGATGGCACGTAATAGAGCAGTTAATGTTCTGCATAAGTTCATCAACAGGAATTAGTTTTTGCAGACTAGAGGAGCCTTACAATCAGGGCTGGCAAAACTATGTGGTTGCCTAGGGTAGCAGCTTCTTGGGGAGGGGGCAGCAAAGTGCAGCAAGTTTAATATAATGTCCAATTATGTGTTTTTATAGAATGTTAGAGGATGACCTTGATTGTTGAGTTTGGTTATCGTTAGCAAAGGGAAATGGGCCAGTCAAGACAGTTATGAGCAAAAGATGACAATTCCAGAATATATGAGTGAATCATAAAAGCATTTGAATGAAAATCTCAAGGGAAACTAGGGATGGGGAGGGAGGGAGAACAGAGAGAGAGTGACAAAGAAGTAGAAATTTATGGTTGATGATGTGGTAAGAAACCCAGATCTTCACTGAGTCCTTTCTTGTTAGTTGCAATGTACCTTACTATTTTAACTTCAAATGGCTTATGTTCCTGGATTATTTTAAAGTGTTTTTAGTATTCTGACCAAAAAGTTAGTGATGCTGTGCTCTAGTCCTGAAAAGTGCTTCTCCACAGAGGTGCCACCTTGGTTTACTTTGAGGGGCATAATCGAATGGGGCGTCCCCATGAAGGGGCGGGGAAACCCGTATTATCGAAACAAGATGGGTGGCCATCTTTTGTTTCGATAATACGGTTGGGGACGCCAAAATCTTGACATTTAGGTCGACCTTAGAGATGGTTGTCCCTAGAGATGGTCGTCCCCAATTTTCGGCGATAATGGAAACCGAGGACGCCCATCTCAGAAACGACCAAATGCAAGCCATTAGGTCATGGGAGGAGCCAGAATTCATAGTGTACTGGTCCCCCTGACATGCCAGGACACCAACCGGGCACCCTAGGGGGCACTGCAGTAGACTTCAGAAAAAGCTCCCAGGTGCATAGCTCCCTTACCTGTGTGCTGAGCCCCCCCCCCCAAAACCTACTCCCCACAACTGTACACCACTACCATAGCCCTTAGGGATGAAGGGGGGCACCTAGATGTGGGTACAGTGGGTTTGTGGTGGGTTTTGGAGGGCTCACATTTACCACCACAAGCATAACAGGTAAGGGGGGATGGGCCTCGATCCGCCTGCCTGAAGTGCACTGCAGTACCCACTAAAACTGCTCCAGGGACCTGCATACTGCTGTCATGGAGCTGGGTATGATATTTGAGGCTGGGATAGAGGCTGGAAAAATATTTTAACATTTTTGTTATGGTGGGAGGGGGTTAGTGACCTCTGAGGGAGTAAGTGGAGGTCATCCCTGATTCCCTCTGGTGGTCATCTGGTCATTTAGGGCACGTTTTTGTGGCTTGGTCATGAAAAAAAAGGACCAAGTAATGTCAGCCAAGTGTTCGTCAGGGACACCCTTCTTTTTTCCATTATCGGCCGAGGACGCCCATGTGTTAAGCACGCTCCAGTCCCACCTTTCGCTATGTTTCCAGCACGCCCCCATGAACTTTGGTCATCCCTGTGACAGAAAGCAGTTGAAGACGCCCAAAATCAGTTTTCGATTATGCCAATTTGGGCGACCCTGGGAGAAGGACGCTCATCTCCCGATTTGTGTCGAAAGATGAGCGCCCTTTTCTGTCAAAAATAAGCCTCTTTGTGTCATCTGATCTTACGTCTGTATGAACAGGTTTGTATCTTTAACATTTGGTCTATCTCTCCAACACAGCACTCTTCTTGGTATTTTCTGCATTACAGTATAAACAATGTCTTTCAATCTTCACTTGTGTAAGAAACCTGCATATTAAAGACCAGTGTTCTAAGTATCCCCTATATATACAGTTTGCAACATATTGCTGCATATTAACAGGGTTGACTTTCTTGTTGGTGCTCGGACAGTTGCTTCCACTCCTTAGAGATAAATTATGTGGTTATTTTTCACAAGCAGCTTTAACATCCCATCCTACATAATGTGGGTAGAGTTTGCTTACAGCTATGTAATTTAATTTTAATATGAACTTGCATTTATAACCCAATTCTATCCCCATAGTTGTTCATAGTAACATAGAAATATAGAACAGCATTTTAGAACACAATTAGAAAGGACTATCAACTCAGAATATGGATGTTGAAATCTGTACATTACATATGGATGTCCATTTCTCATGTATTTTTGAAGATCTGCTGACATACAGCCTCCCACATTATCCCAAACAAGTTTGAGTTCAATGTGGCTTACAATAAACAGTATAGGATACATAACAAAGAATAATGCATAAGAAAGTAATTTGTTGTAAGAAACCAATTTTACAATACAGTATCATAAACATACAGGGACAGCTATGGATGTTTAACATTTAGAAAATCTATTACGAATGAGAAATTGTACATGAAGCAAAGAGAAAGTTAATGGTAAATAGAGTAATAACCAATTCAGGTAATGATTAGTTGTTTGAGATATGGTTATTCTTTGTGAGGGTTTGTTTGAATAGGAATGATTTTGCGGAATCTAATATATTTCTGTATATTTCTTATTTTGGGTGGTAAGGAGTTCCACCATTTGGTTCCTAGGTAAGTGAAGTCTGCAGAGTGGACAGTTTTGTAAGATCACTTTTTTGCAATTTGTAATAGCCATATTGATATTCATGCAGAGCAGAGGGGAGAGCCTAGTAGACAAGTGGGCTGAGAACCAGGGGGCTCAGGTTCAAATCCCACTTCAGCTCTTTGTGATTTTTTTTTTAATTGTGAGCCCGTTCAGGGACAGAAAAAATATCTACTGTACCTGAATGTATACTGCTTCAATAGTCTTCAGGTTTGCAGGTTCCTTGTACATTCTTATACCCTCTTTAAAGTCTTTAGGGTTGTAACTGACATTTAATAATGGAAGAAGAGTCTATATTGGTGGAATGAAAATTTGTCAGATAGATCATCAAGTGCCCAAATAGACCCACCTATGAGCCTTTTTAAAAAAAAAAATCATTTTGACTGATGTATTATGAATCAGGTGCAGGCTGGCTAGTGACTTGTTGACACGCTTAGATATCATTCATAGGTTGTACCTGCCTGAATCAGTCTTAACTGATAAATTTTCATATCACCAATGTAGCCTGTTCTTTCATTATTAAATTTGAGGCTAAGACTTCCTTTTCCTACTTAGGCCTCCTTTTACTAAACTACGCTAAAATTATACTGATATGGTTTGTTAGTTACAAAAAATCTACAGTACTGGAAAACCTCTGTATTAACTGTTAGAGGCATGCCCAGCATCTTCCTATATAATTAACACAGCAACCGTACATTTAACTTGTATTAACTACATTGCAGATAACGTAGATTTACTGAACATCAACTGCTGAGCTGGTGTTAACTGCTAAGCATTATCTGCTGGATTCTATCTAGCGCGTCTAGCGTTCCACACTGAAATCTAAGTGTATTCCACAATAATGTGCCTAGCTTAATTGTCTTAACCATCTAATCGGCATTGATACCAATACCTAACAAGCAATGATGAGCACTAATTGGCAATAATTAGAATTTATGTACAAGACTCGCTAAGTGTATTCTGTAATGAACTGCACCTAAATTCTAATCGTGCAGTTCAAAAGGGACGTGGTTATGGGCGGGGAAATGAGCATTTCATAAGCACTCCAAATTTATGTGCATAGTTATAGGATATGGCCCAGTAAGCGTAAATCTACATGCAAAGATTTACGCCATGTTTTCATTCATGTAAAGGGAAGCTTGTAGTTTTAGGCGCTGGGATATCAACTAAGTGTATTCTATATACTGCGCCTAAATCTAGGTGCCGCTTATAGAATGTGCTTTAGTCAGAAATGTTTACGGCAAGGATTTTTTAGGCACCTTATATAGAATCTGGCCCTATCTGCTGCTGTAACTATTAACACACAGTAATTTGCATGCCTTGACTGCAAGGTGGCGACCATGCCCATTCCCAGCCCCATCCCAAACTATGCAGTTAATGTGGGTGTTAGTGTGTGCTAATTGTCAAGCCACTGCATTAATGACTAGATACTATAAGTGCTGCGCAAAACTCGGTGTCAAAACATTTACGCTCTGAGGTCCTTTACTGAATAGTACATAGGGCATAGACCATGCCTAACTTTAGACATCTGCCAAAACCACCTGGCACTAGCCTACTAGTTTCTTAGATAATAGAGCAAAACAAAAAGTGTAGTAGAGAATATTTTCGGAATAACTTTATAATCTTGTCAAGTTGTATAAGGTAGAGTCTCATATAGCAAACACGGCTAATTTCACTTCACTCCCACAGTGAATCTATGCTCATGTGTGATTTTTAATCATTGACTCTTCCCCCAACCTGCCTATGCTTGAAAAAGTTATTTCAGCATAGGCAGGTTGGGGGAAGAGTCATTGATTAAAAAACACACATGAGCGTAGATTCACCGTGGGAGTGAAGTGAAATTAGCTGTGTTTGCTATATGAGACTCTACCTTATACAACTTGACAAGATTATAAAGTTACTCCGAGAATATTCTCTACTACACTTTTTGTTTTGCTCTATTAACTTTAGACATCGGCAATCATGCCTGCTAAAAGCTGCTATAAATGCTGGTGCCTAAATTAGGTGCGGTTTGGCCGAATTCTGTATTGACATGCGTAAAATTTTAGAACTTCCCCGAAATGCCCCAAACCACGCCCCCATGCATCAGGATTTGTGTGTGGGTCGTTATGGAATATGATTTGCGTGTAAATCTTAATTAAGGCAATAACGCCAATAATTGGTTGTTAGCAGTCAATTATTGGCATTGATTAGCTTGTTAAGCAATTAAGTTGCATGTGCTGATCTGTGCGCACAACTTTAGTTGCTTTTTATAGAATCTGGGAGTAACTGCTTAACGTACTTTAGGGAAAAGGCCACTTAGGGGGGACTTTCACAAAGGCGGGATAGCGTTTTTAGCGTGCACTAGTGTTTAGCACGTGCTAAACACTAGAGACGCCCATAGGAATATATGCGCATCTCTGGCTTTTAGCGCGCACTTATTTTTAGCGTGGGCTAAAAATGCTAGCACACCTTTGTAAAAGGATCCCTTAATGTTACAGATGTGTCTTAGGGCTGCTTGCTTCATCCTGTTTCATGCATATCTGTAACCAAATGTCTGGTGAGGTAAAATTCAATTAGGTTTCCTGGAGATTTGATGAAAATTTCTGCTATAGGTCAATTTTCAAAGGTTATGCATTTGTATTCAGTTCGGAAGAATGGATTACTCCATTGATGCATTTGCTATTTGTTAGGTTTTCAGGGCTCTCCTTCTGCCTGCTCACATATCAAGTGCTCAAGAGATAATCAGGGATTATCTTAATTATCTAGTGTCCTGGATCTATTTCATAACCCTACTGTCTGAGCAGAAATCATGTTTTTATTTCCTTATGGCAGGTGGGCTGGTTTCCATCCACATACGTAGAAGAGGATGAGTGAACCTGCGCTTCCTTGCACTACAGAACAGAACATTTTCAAGGGCTGTGAACTATGACAGAACTATAAAGTATTAGCATTTCAAAGCAGTTGAAAGAGTAGCATTTCTGTCCGTCCAGAACTGCCGTCTTAATGCTGGGATTTTCATCAGGAGCTCATGTTGACAGATTAATAGTTTGCCCAGAGCTTTGCAAGAAACAACCTGCCAGTCTGCTGTCATCAGGGACCAGTACAAAGCCTAAACCGCACCCTCCCAGCAGAACTGTATAAAACAGACTTCTTTATGCTGCTTCTCATTTCACCCTGCAGTACATAGCGAGCACCAGCTAGTGCTAAATGTTTAATAAATCTCTTCTGAAAAGCAGCAGATCTGATGGTACAGGAAGCCGAAGACGTACTGTCTGTCACCGTGCACAGAAAGAATGACTTTAGCTAGTCAGATTGCTGTAAGTACAGTTAGTAGCTATCAAATGTTTTTTAAAAAGATGTTACAATATGTTATTTAAGAAACTACTTTATGCTGGGGCCTCTTCAAGAAAGCAAATAATGGTTGACTGTCTGAAAAATCATGATTCTGGAAATAGATGTTGCAAAATAAGCTGAAACTACCTGCTTTAAAGAGAAACAAAAAAAACCGCTGCAAACCCCATGGGTTTCATGTGACTTCCATTGACAGGCGCAGGTGATCTGACACTCCATATCGTCTATCTACCTCTTCCCGCTTCATGCCCTATCAGCGCTGAAGGAAATGGGAATTAGCGGCTCAATGCTGGAATATGAGCTGCAATTGAATATTGTCTGAGCCCTGTAGGCCTTTTAGCTTTGTAATGCAGGTAATTTCAGCGGGCAGATGAATTATTATTGCGCAGTACACCATTATATTGTCAAAAGGGGCATGTGCAGCATGAGGGATCCCTTTATTGACACCCGTAAGATTTGTGTGCAGAGAATCTTCATGACCTATTTTGAATCACTTTTATTTAAACAGCATTAAAAAAAAGTCCAAAGTTTAATTTGCCAATTTTGCATCAGCCTTCACAGATTCCCTGCCTCAGATATCTGTCTCATGTTCTTCCAGTGCAATTGATCATGAGCGGCAAATAACATCTTGTTTCTGGCTGGATGTCAGATTAGGGAGAATGTGTTCTATTCCTTATTTGTTCTTCTGCACAGCATTGCAAAATGCCAGAAATCAGAAACATACCAAGGCCTGCGGTGCAGTCATTAGTAACAAAAATCCCTTCTTTTAAAGATTTAAAAAGGTGTAAATGGTGAAAAAGAATATATTTAAATAACGTTAATGTATTTTTATTAAAACTAAACCAAATATGCATTCAGATATGGAGACAAATCTGTGCTTCTTCCTTTTTAGAATCGTCATCCAATGATGTACTGTTTTCATGGTCCATACCTCAAAATTTATGGGGGTTGTTTACTAAAGTGCAGCAAGGTTTTGACCCTATCACACCTTATTATTAGTAACATTTGTATAGCGCTACCAGACGCACGCAGCGCTGAACACCTGACACAGAGAGACAGTCCCTGCTCGATAGAGCTTACAATCTAAAAATACAGACAGACAAGACAATTAAGGGCGAGGAAAGTACTGGGTGAGAAGGAACAAGGATAGGGGAATTGAGTAGTGGTTAGGAGCCAAAAGCAGTGGTGAAAAGGTGGGTTTTCAGCATAGATTTGAAAACAGGTAGAGATGGAGCTAGGCGTACAGGCTCAGGAAGTCCATTCCAGGCATAAGGTGCCGCGAGGGAAAAGGAACGAAGCCTGGAATTAGCAGTGGAGGAGAAGGGGGACGACAAGAGAGATTTGTCCAGCGAGCGGAGATTAAGGGGAGGAATGTAGGGAGAGATGAGAGAGGAGAGGTAATGGGGAGCTACAAAACTTACACTGTCATAAATGCAAAGTATGTGTGGTTTTATGTTGGATGTTACTCAGCATAGCTGGGGTTTGTATCAAATGCTTTGGCAGATAGTACAGATGCAGCTGTCTCCTGAAGCATTTGACGCAGGTCCCTGCACTATAAATAAAAACTCAATCACCCCAATCATCACCTTCCTCCCCAACCGCACAAGGGCCATAGCTCCCCCCCCCCTTTTTTCCCCCTGGACTTGCCTCAAGGGTATCCCTGGCCATCTAGTGGACCGGTCAGATGGTTTTAAGGGCACCCATGCTAACAGCAGCAGTGTCAGTACATGGTAATATACCGCACACTAAGGGGATAATTCTGTACAGATTACCTAAAGTTAGGCTCCAGGATGATGAGCGCTAACCCACGGATTCTATATAGGGTGCCTAAAACTCCGCACGCAAACCAAACAACGTGCACAATTTAATTGGTTAACTAGCTAATCAATGCTGTTAATTGGATGGTAAGCAATTATCAGCACTAATTGACATTAATTGAGATTTACATGCACCCACACGCTAAGCGTATTCTGTAATGTGGTGCACTGAAATTCTAAGTCGCTTAGTTGAAAAGGGGACATGGGCGGGGCGTGGGTGTTTCTAAAATCTATGCGCATTACAGAATACACCCAATCTGCGACTCATGTAGGCAGCGGGAATTACACCAAGTAAAACGCAGCCTAAATGGACGTTACCAAATTTAGTCACATGGCGAGCCGCTCAGTGTATTCTATATTCTATAACATCTAGGCATACTTTAGAGAAAATGCCAAGCATATTATTTTACCATGTTGATATTTCAGGCACCATATGTAGAATCTAGCCCTAAGTGTGAATTATGTACATAATTGTTGTTATAGAATACCACTGTAACTCTGCAGTTATGAGCCTAACTCTAGGCACGAGCACTGATGTTAATCAATGGCTGGTGTAAATGCTCACACCCAACTGCTGTCAGGTGCATAACTGATCGTATTCTATAATCTGGGCATATAAATTCTAGTCACACCCCTGACCTCATTCCCCGCCCCCAGTTCCACACCACCTTGCAGTTGAATGCTATGGATTTTGTGCACTCAGTTTGTAGAATGCTGACTATGGGGAGTTACATGTGTAACCAAATTAATGCCAAACAGCACCAATTATTGGTTGTTAGTGTCAATTAGCAACTAATTTAACAATTAAGTTACATGCATAAGTGGCACTATTTTATAACTCGAACGCGTAACTTTATGCACTAAGGGCTAGATTCTATATATGGCACCTGAAAAATCAGTGCTGAAAAAACTGCAATTAGCTCTATTCTGTAAACCTCGCCTAAAATGATAGAATATGTCTAGTGCCTTTTCCCATGATTAAATTTAGTCGTGGTTATTTACGCCAACTAAAACCTGGTGTAAATGCCACGCCTAAGTTACGTATAGAGCAAGAATATTCTATAAGTGTTTCCCAGGTCCGATCCTGGAG
The DNA here is from genome assembly GCF_901765095.1 of Microcaecilia unicolor. Classification (NCBI taxonomy): domain Eukaryota; kingdom Metazoa; phylum Chordata; class Amphibia; order Gymnophiona; family Siphonopidae; genus Microcaecilia; species Microcaecilia unicolor. The sequence goes on from NC_044036.1 coordinate 105,481,166, forward strand.
TATCCCTTGCAAGTCAGGTTTCCAGGATATCCACAATGAATATGCATGAACTTGATTTGCATACACTGCATCCATTATATGCAAATCTCTTTCATGCATATTCATTGTGGATATCCTGAAAACCTGACTAGAAAGGGGCACTCCAGGACCAGACTTGGGTCAAGGAACACCCATGACCTGCCCATGCCCCTCCCATGGCCATGCCCCTTTTCAGATCTGCGTCTTAGAGTTTACGTGCATCAGTTTACAGAATACACTTATAAAACTGTGCGTAAATTCTAATTGATGCCAATTAGTGTCAGTAATTGCTTGTTAAGTGGCAATTATCGGCACTGATTGGCTTGTTAAGTCAATTAAGTTGCACAATCTGGATTCTGTCGCAAACCACACTAAATAATGTGGGATTTTATGGGGGGGCCCTCCCCCTTTGGCTTGGGCCCCCTCTGCTTTAATGGCTCGTGGGGATGCCAGGCTCTGCCAGCCAAAGAGGTCTGTGTTGTCTGAGGAGTACTTAGCAGGCACACTTCGGCCTCTGATTCTGGCTTTCACGTGTATTGCCATACTGGATCAGACTGAGGGTCCATCAAGTGCAGCATCCTGTTTCCAACAGTGGCCAATCCAGGTTACAAGTACCTGGCAAGTTCCCAGAACAGTACAATACATTTTATACTGCTTATCCTAGAAATAAGCAGTGGATTTTCCCGGTCCATTTTAATAATGACTTATGGACTTTTCCTTTAGGAAGCTAGCCAAACCTTTTTTAAACCCTGCTAAGCTAACTGCTTTTTACCACATTCTTTGGCAATGAATTCTGGCGTTTAATTACACATTGAGTGAAGAAATATTTTCTCTGATTTGTTTCAGATTTACTACTTTGTAGCTTCATTGCGTGCCCCCTAGTCCTAGTATTTTTGGAAAGAGGAAACAAGTGATTCACGTCTACCCATTTCACTCCACTCATTTTATAGACCTCTGTCATATCATATATCAGCGACTGAACTGAGCATGCGCAGGAGTGTCAGCATTGGCAGTCAAAGTGCACTGCTAACTTGAGTGCTGTTCTGGCAGCATAGGTGGGGCTTGTGGAGGAGACCGTTTCAGTTGGCAAGGCTTGGCATCCCTGCCAGCAAAGTATGCCCCAATATTTCGGTGGTAGTGGTGGCGGGGGGATGGGAGAGGGAGAGAATACCTGGTCCCTTCTTTCCCCCTCCCCCATGCACTTTTGACTACGCCCCTGATTTTTACCATGCTGGCTGGCTTAACACGATTGGTAAACATCTCCCTTTTGTGAATTAAGAGGATTGTGTTAGTTTAACAGTGATGCAAACAGAGGAATATGTAAATGTGTAAATGATTCCTAAATTGATTTTTTAAAGATTATTTGTACAGCGATTTACATGTTGGAATCATTTGTCTAGATTTGGTGTCATAGGAAGAATTGTTGGTCTTGTATGTTAAAGAACAATTTTGTGCACTGCTGTCACCCTGTTCAGAATAAGATACAGTTCAATTAAGATTATTGTTTTCCCCTTTTTAATTTTGCCTTGTGGCCTCAGTGCCCTGAGGTTGCTGTTTACATTTAGCAATTTAAGAATCTCTTAATTTGCAATCTTTATGCTGGCTTTAGGTTCATTTCATGCAGAAGTTCATCTTCTTTGAATACATGCAGTTGACATGCTCCACACATGAATTTTCACATCTTAGTGGTTTGCTCCATAGAATGTGTGTCTTTGTCTTGTCTTGAAGGAGTTAAGTGCCGTATGTTCAAATATTTGTTTCTGATACCAAAGAATTTCTGTTTCTCAGACCACAGCTGTAATTGTGCTTTGTTCTAATTTGCGTACATTCCTTGTGATAAATCAATATAAAACTGCAATTTGTAATATTTTGTAAATATGTCTATACAATAAACTGAGACTTTCTCATTGTAGTTTGTGTGTCAGAAATTGTAATCAAAGATCTCCAGTAGGGGGGTATGGGAACTTCTTTAAAAGTGATTTGTGAAGCAGTTCTTCAAACTTGGAAAATTCTAAAATTGCAAGATCTGTGAGGTACAGGAAAGCAAGGCAGGCCAATAAGAATTCCAGCGTGGATCCACCAGAAATCATCCAGTCTAGATCTGTGTCACACTTCCATTTACAGTGTACATATGTGGGGACCAAACACAATTGCCGTACCTAAGGTAGAGAACCGTCAAAGAGGGGACGTACAGAAATGATAAGTAAGGGTAATTTAGCACTGTAGGATTACATAGATACTTCCCGCTCAGACAAATCCAAATTCATTATGGCCCAAAATAAACACTGAAAGAAATGGATGCAAGGCTTAGGTATTAGATATTTTATTAGCAACTAGCCGTTAAGCCCGTAACAACGGGCTAGTTTTTTGTTTTCTTATGGCCTCCCCCCCCCCCGGTCCACCAACCCTGCTCTCTCCCCTGCCCCCTCCCCCCAGCGTCTGTTTCCCTCAGTTCCGCCCCCTCCTTCCCTCCCTGCTCCCTCCTCCTCTGATTTCCACGCCCATGTCCAAGCCCTCCTCCCTATTGGGCTGTACTGGTGGAGGCGGGGCTTGGACTTCTACACTCTCAGCGTTCCGACTCTACTGCGCATTTGCAGGTGAGTCGGTCACTTGCCGTTTTTAATGTTTGATAATAGCAAGATAAATCAGAATTATGCAGAATTATCCAAAATGATGGCAGAACACTGAATTTATGTACCTGTCAGGGCAGGGTAAAGATATCACACATTAGTCTAGTCCTAGAGCTCATAGAACACCTGACTCTCAAGGCGCTATGCAAACAAGAAACTTCTACCTGACAGATGACAACACTCTCACCCTCTCATGAACACCAGATCCAGACACAGTCAGGGAGTTGTTGAACTCCTTTGGAGAAGGCAGGCTCCACAGCTGGGATGGCAGGTTCTCAGGACGGCAGCAGCGAAGACCCCAGGCTGGTCAGCAGATGGTAGCTCTCCCTATGCATGTTAGCTTGGAGGCAGGGTGGCCACTTCTTTTACGAGTCATCATCTTGTGGGTGGCTGATCCAGTTCTCGCACAAACTGTCCTTGATAACAGCCAACACTCTCTGATGTTTCTCTGGAGTTTTTCTTATACCCTTTTCTTGGGATTTGAAGAGTCTTGCTGACCAAGGGCCATATCTGGAGTTTTATAGTGTTATGTCTTTGGGGCCCACAGACCTGGCTTCAGATGCCGTAGTTGTTTTCCTCTTAACCATGAAGGTCATCAGCTCGGTAAACATAGTTGTTATGAACGGTTGTTTTTGCCTCTCATTTGCCTTGGTGTGTCAGCAATGTGCTTGAGGCCTACTGATGGACAAGCTTCTGCATGAAAACTGACATGACTTAAGTCTGTAAGAAGTCAGGTTCACAATAGTGTCTTTCTGTAGGTCCACTTTTGTCCCCACAGTCCCCCCTCTTTCAAGCAATTTAGCTTGAAAAAAGCTAAAGGGCTTGAAACACTAGCTAAAGGACAACAGTGTGTGTATTCTTGCCCACCATGACATACATGGTGACATGATCCTGTAAAGTTTAACATCAATATAACATATACTAGTTCTAGTGATAAAGCAACGCAATGAAATTAACAACACAGATGAACATAAAAGCATATGAAATGGTATCATGAGTTGTAATGTTGCAAGCAACTTAAACGATCTTAGTTAATGTCCAAGAGTAAACAAGTGATGCAAAAACATCAATGACTGTCCGTAGAAGCCAAAAGACTTGTTTATTGGAAAAGAAATGTCACTTGTATCAAAGTAGTGATGATACAATGATGTTAATCACATGTATGGTAAAGGCTGAGGCATCAAGTAGGTATAACATACCCAGCAGGTGACATCTAGTACCCTGGATATAGTTCATCAAGTTTGGCTAGATACTGGATATGTCATCCATGAGGCTTGCAACAGCTGGTAATGAACAACAAACAAATGATACCAATGGTTAAAGCAAAATGATAAAGCTGCTGAATGTGCACAATACAAGTAATGTCCACAGGGAAGCTGCATAAATAGAACAAGTGCACTAGGCTGTCATCAGTCTCTGATGTTGCAGCATAAAAAAAAGTAAACATGATGAAAACCAATTTTCACACAGTGCATGTTATTGGTGGAATATAACACATGGACAATATACAATGGAACAGTAAAGTGCAAACCTTACATCATTACAAATGTCAATAATAACCAAATATCATAGAGGTGAATTGTGTATCGTATCATGGCATTGAATGACAAAAGCCAAAGCTCAGTGTGTGGAAAACCGTTTTTTTATTTTGACACATTGATGCAAAGGTGGTATGTGAATAAGGCAGCTTTATTTAGAATGACAGCTTTATTGAAAGGAAGGGAAAACCGTTGAGATGGAAGAAAAACCCTCCTAATTTATATGCACTAAAGATAGGATCTTATCACTTAAAGCAACAAGCTACCAAGAGGAATACTCCTAAACTATGTAACATTTGGAAGTACTTGATAGGTGTGTTAGTGCAAATCACACTAGAAAGTGTAAGTGTGAAAAAATAGGTACCTTAAAAAAGCAACAACTTTGTTTGCATATGTATAGTTAGGCCAAAAGCAAAAAGTGTTTCAGATCTATGTGTGGATAGGCCAGACAAGGTAATTTAAAACAGACAAGTCAGGACCACATCAGGGTTCTACACTGTGTCCTCTTGACAAGGGCAACTGAAGGGCAGAAAATATGTGAACTGGTTACAGACACAGAAAGGGACCCTTATCCTGATGAGGCCCAGGCCTAACTCTGAAGCCCCATCATGTTGTTAAAGTGTGGGGGCCTGTGGACTAGGAAAACCTTGTATGCCTGTACCACATCTTTTTCACGATTAACTGGTATAGACACACACATATATCAATAGTAAACATTCATCTATATTTGTAGCTACCTAAACCTTATATTCTATTCAAGCTTGAAAAGCAATTTTGCAAACTACTGTTTTTCTTTAATTGTGATTCACTTTACATGTGCACTGGCGCATTGTGTCAGCTAGTGGTGCAGAATTAACCCTAACCTTACTGATCGGCAGACAGGAAACTTCATGGGTGACATAACAGTAGGACATCAAAAACCTATACAGGCAACCCACCCAGTTATGAAAGGCCACCTTCTATACTAACCTGCCAAACACTTTCCTTCTCTCTTCCCCTACTTAATCTTTGTACACTATCAATTGTATCTGATATCCTGGAATGACTATGTCATAAGAAAACTCTGTAAGCCACATTGAGCCTGCAAATAGGTGGGAAAATGTGGGATACAAATGCAATAAATAAATAAATATAAGGGTTTCTCTGTGGGCCCTTATGCAGGTGTAAAGCTGAAGGGCGAAATTAAAAGAGTGAACCAAACTGTTGTTAATGGCCAGAAAAACATATGAATGATCAGGAGGTCTCAATCAGGCTACATATATATGTAACTCCTAGCCAAATTACATGATTGTGCAGTGGAATTTTGTGATTGGACGTCACATGCATGTATGCCCTTTTGGCTAACCTGTCCCTCTCAGATGTGGCATTAATGCTATATGACAAAGATTGAAGTGAAATGAGAGGCACTTTAAACTTTTGGTAAGTGAACCAAGCAGGTTCCAGTGGCTTAACAGGAGACAGAAGGTCAAAGCAAATCCCAGAGCAGAACTGTGACGTAAAGACCCTGAGTCCTTTTTGTGTGTTATACCTCTATATTTTGTTTGGTAATATCAGCCTCCTCTCCCCCCCCCCCCCCCCTGTCTTTCAACACCCTGCACTCCCGACTCCTCCTGGCTCTGGCAGAGGAGAACCCCCTGCACTCCTGACTCCTCCTGGCTCTGGCAGAGAAGAAATGCTGACATGGAGTTGCAAACAGAAAAGTAAAATTTGCTCTTTTTCTTTATTTTATTCTTTTAACCAATGAATTACAGTGCACTTAATGAAAAGATAAAAAGTGAAACATAAAAAAAGGAAAAATGATTGAAATGATTAATACTGAATTCAGTTTTCAAATGTTTTGCATGCATTACATTTTGGCTAATAACTATTTACAGTTTCTTCTACCACTACTTACTGAAAAGCAAGAGCAAAATGAAAAAGGAACATTCTTTATTGGTTGCTATGGCAAAGACAGACAACGGCTGTGGCAAAACATTCTTGTGACTTGTAATGTTGTTTTATGGGACTCTTTCCCCTTCAATGCATTTCCCTTGTTTGGCCAGCAGGTGGTGTCTGTTCTCTGTTTTATAACTGTAGCAGAGGTCTGTTTTGCTTTCAGCTTATCTTCCCCAATGAAAGAGGAAAACCCCTTGGGGAGAGTAGCCTGCAGTACTGTTGGCCAGAAACCCTTAGTGTTAGTGTTCTGGGGCCTGATTGGCCTTGAAGCCCAAGATCTAGCAAGAATGTGCTGGAATTTCTCCAGGCTCAGCTGGGAGTGTGGAGAGTGAAGACCTCTGCATTGAGACCCTGTTCAAGTCCTATGAGCAGTTATTTTTCCTGAACTCCCCAGGTACTACTTAGGAAGTAAGACAGTGTTTAGTTAGTTGTCATGTTGATTCCTATTATCTTACCTGTTACGGTTTGCTTTTTACTCATTTTTACATTCACTATTCTACCTTTCTTATGATAGTAAACCTAATAGTTTGTTAACTCAGTTGTGCTGGACTGACTATGAATTCTGGTAGTTTGTGAGTATTTTCTGAGAACTGTAGGACCCCTGGGATTGCGGCTCCAGTGTCTTTAGAAACCACCGGGGAATAACTTGCAGGTGGGAGACTCACCCAGAGGTAAGCAGGACTAGTCAGTGGGTGGTTTGCTAACAAAACAAGAAAGCAAAGCCTGAGTAGGTAGCTAGCAGCTGAAAAGATTTTTAATTAGCACAAGGAAATCCTATTCTAGGTGTCAAACCAGAGAATTCCTTAAATAAGCCAGGCACTAAATAAGTGGCTCTCTGCCTTTAAAAGTCCTCAAGCAGAGTTTCCTTCTAGGAAAACAGATAAGGTAAACATCTTACCTTATAGAAATAATGATGGTCAGATTAAATTCTTGGAACCAGGGAAGGTGAGGAAAGGCTCATCACAGCCTTATTCAGACTCTACCTCAGGAGATGGATCTCTTTCTGGTGTAACTTTTGGCCTCTGTTGACATTTGGAATCTCTTTTTTTCCTCCTGCCTGCAAAGTACCTCTGCCCTGGAGAAACTGATTGATATATTAAAGAAAAGAGGTGTTGATGCCCCTGTACAAGTCGTTGGTGAGGCCCCACCTGGAGTATTGTGTTCAGTTTTGGAGGCCGTATCTTGCTAAGGATGTAAAAAGAATTGAAGCGGTGCAAAGAAAAGCTACGAGGATGGTATGGGATTTACGTTACAAGACGTATGAGGAGAGACTTGCTGACCTGGACATGTATACCCTGGAGGAAAGGAGAAACAGGGGTGATATGATACAGACGTTCAAATATTTGAAAGGTATTAATCCGCAAACGAACCTTTTCCGGAGATGGGAAGGCGGTAGAACGAGAGGGCATGAAATGAGATTGAAGGGGGGCAGACAAGAAAAATGTCAGGAAGTATTTTTTCACGGAGAGGGTGGTGGATGCTTGAAATGCCCTCCCGCGGGAGGTGGTGGAGAGGAAAACGATAATGGAATTCAAACATGCGTGGGATAAACATAAAGGAATCCTGTTCAGAAGGAAGGGATCCTCAGGAGCTTAGCCTTGAATGGGTGGCAGAGATGGTTGGGAGGTGGGGCTAGTGCTGGGCAGACTTATACGGTCTGTGCCAGGGCTGGTGGTTGGGAGGCGGGGATAGTGCTGGGTAGACTTATACAGTCTGTGCCAGAGCAGGTGGTGGGAGGCGGGGCTGGTGGTTGGGAGGCGGGGATAGTACTGGGCGGACTTATACGGTCTATACCCTGAAAAAGACAGGTACAAATCAAGGTAAGGTATACACAAAAAACTAGCACATATGAGTTTATCTTGTTGGGCAGACTGGATGGACCATGCAGGTCTTTTTCTGCCGTCATCTACTATGTTACTATGTTTCACTCTGTCATCTTACTGAAGTTCATTACCCTCAGGTGCAGGCTCAGTGGTGGGGTCCTCAAATGTAGAATTGACTATGCTAGCTTGTTCTGCTAGTCTCAAAGAAGCATCTACTCTGTCACCCCATAAAAGAGTCGATGCGGGGTCACCCGCAGTAGTGGTGCAGTAGTGGTTTCCAGTTTCTTCTTTTGAAATGCATCCACGGGCAAAACCTCCTTCACTGAGAAAGGTGCACATGGGCACTCAAACCTGCCTGCTTCTTGCTCAAACTTATTTACAGGAAATACTTGGAGTCTCTCCAATAGCATTTGGCTTTCTAATTGGCTACTGAAAAGTAATCAGAGATAATGCTGAACATAACCAGCTGAGTTTTCCATTATCAGAAGAGTATACGCTTGCAACAGGTGCCTCAAATGACTGAAATCTCTTGGGAATCTGTGCCTCCAAATTGCTCCCAGGTGCATAGCTCCCTTACCGTGGGTGCTGAGCCCCCCCCCCAAAAAAACCAAACCCACTACCCACAACTGTACAACCCTACCATAGCCCTTATGGGTGAAGGGGGGCACCTACATGTGGGTACAGTGGGTTTCGGGTGGGTTTTGGAGGGCTCACATTTACCACCACAAGTGTAACAGGTAGGGGGAGTATGGGCCTGGGTCCGCCTGCCTGAAGTGCACTGCAGTACCCGCTAAGAACTGCTCCAGGGACCTGCATACTGCTGTGATGGAGCTGGGTATGACATTTGAGGCTGGCATAGAGGCTGGCACAAAAATGTTTATAAATTTTTTTTGGATGGGAGGGGGTTGGTGACCACTGGAGGAGTAAGGGGAGGTGATCCCCAATTCCCTCCGGTGGTCATCTGGTCAGTTGGGGCACCTTTTTGAGGCTTGGTCGTGAACAAAAAGGGACCAAGTAAAGTTGTCCAAATGCTCGTCAGGGCCGGCTTTCTTTTTTCCATTATCGGGCTAAGCCGGCCATCTCGTAACCACGCCCCCGTCCCACCTTCTGAACCCTGCCAACACGCCCCCTTGAAGTTTGGCCGGCTCCAAGACAGAAAACAGTTGAAGCCGGCCAAAATCTGCTTTCGATAATACTGATTTGGCCAGGTTTAGGAGAGGACCAGCCATCTCCCGATTTGTGTCGGAAGATGGCCGGCCTTCTCGTTCGAAAATAAGCAGGATAGTGTGCAATTGGGAAGGGGACACACCAAGGGGAGGAAAATGGGCAGTATGTGAGTGTCAAGCATCAGTGCACACATCTTACAAAATATTAAATATTAAAGTGGTCTCCATTATCTCTTAGTTGGTGGGGTAGGCTGGACACCATTAAAATGACTTTGGCACTGAGATTATATTATTTGCTAAGTATGCTTCCAATTCCATATCCTGACAGTTTTTTTTAATTGATAGAATCTTTTCACAATTTTTGTGGAATTCCAAACCTCCTCGTATATCTATCCTTACACTTAAATTACCGAAACAGAAGAGTGGAGTTAATTTTCCTGTTTTTAATTTGTATCATAATTCCTTTATTATTTCTAAAGGATATTATTGACTTATAAAAGATTTCTCTTTATGTACTCCTGCATGGTTGCACTTAGAAAGGTCATTATCGCGACCTGTTCCTTTGAATGTATTGGCACAGTCAGATCCCAAAAGATGTTGGTTTCCGAATCTTAGAAATAGTATTGTTATAACTACAACTATAAAAGCTTTCTCAGTTTTGTATAATTCTTTTCCAAAACCTTTAGATTTTCTTTCCCCTATTGTTTTATGGAGCAATAGGAATTTAAAGATTTGTAACAAGACATTAAATTGGTCTATCTGGCAGAATTGTAATATTTGGTTTTTAGGGCAATTGGTTTCTGATGGGAGTCTTAAAACTTTGGCTCAATTGCAAACAGAGTTCAATATTCCGAATACTCAATTGTTGAAGTGGTACCAGTTACGAAGTGTAATTAAATCTAAAAAGAGAAATTCTAATCACATTAATCACAATTTAGATCTTCAAACTTTTGTTGAAGATCACTGTAAGCAGTGGTGTGCTGGAACCGGCTTGCACCGGCTCGCAAGAGCCGGTTGTTAAATTTACTGGCATCTTGCGAGCCGGTTGTTGGCCAGTGCGAGCTGGTTCACCTCTGCTCCCCAGCTCGTTCATCATCCGTCTGCAGCTCTGTGAGTCCCCGATAGCCCTGGTTTCCTTCTTGCGCCGCAGCCCTGCCTTTAAAAATTTTATTTTCCCTTGAGGCACGCCAGTGTTGAAGCGAAGGCAGCAGCAGGCTCAGCTCGGTTCCAGCCTTCGTGCCCCCGTTCCTTCGCATCATAGCTCTGCCCTCGCGCAAACAGGAAATATGTCAGGCGAGGGCGGAGCCATGATGATGCGAAGGAACGGAACAAAGGCTGGAACCGAGCTGAGCCTGCTGCTGCCTTCACTTCAATGCTGGCGCGCCTCAAGGGAAAATAAAATTTTTAAAGGCAGGGCGGCGGCGCAGGAAGGAAACCAGGGCTAGGGGAGCAGAGCTGCAGACGGATGATGGACGACCGGGGGAGCGGGGAGGGCTGGAAGAAGGCAGATGGAGGGGAGGAGGGCAGGGAGGAGATGAGGGTTGCTGGACATGGGTGAATGGAAGGGATGGCAGGGGGAGAGGAGGGATGCTGGACATGGGTGGGTGGATGGAGGGCAGGGGAGAGGAGGGTTGCTGGACATGGGTGGGTGGATGGAGTGCAGGGGAAGGGAGGGTTGCTGGACATGGTTGGATGCAGGGCAGGGGGAGAGGAGGGTCACTGGACATGGGTGGATGGAGGGCAGGGGGGAGAGGAGGGTTGCTGGACATGGGTGGATGGCAGGGGGAGAGGAGGGTTGCTGGACATGGGTGGATGGAGGGCAGGGGAGAGGAGGGTCACTAGGCAGGGGAGAGGAGGGTTGCTGGACATGGGTGGATGGCAGGGGGAGAGGAGGGTTGCTGGACATGGGGGTGGATGGAGGGCAGGGCGGGAGAGGAGGGTCGCTGGACATTGGTGGATGGAGGGGAGAGGAGGGTTGCTGGACATGGATGGAGGAGAGGGAAGGGAGAGAGAAGAAATGCTGAACATGGATGGAGGGGAGGGAAGAGTGAGGAAGGAGATGAGAAGAGGGAAAAGGAAGAGAGGAGAAAAACTGCAAATGGATGAAGAAAATAGGCAGAAGCTGAGGACCAGAAATGAAGAAGAAAGGAGGAAAGGAAAGAAATAAATGGAAAGGAAGCCCTGGAAATGGAGTTGAGAGGAATCGGATACTGGGCCAACATGATCAGGAAAACAAAGTCACCAGACAACAAAGGTAGAAAAAATCATTTTATTTTCATTATAGTGTTTGGAATATGTCCACTTTGAGAATCAGGTACTCAGCATTAAAAGTTTATTTTTATTTACTTATTTATGGCATTTTATCCCACATTAAACATGAATTAGATTGCCCCCCCCCCAGGCTCTCTCCCCAGCTATAGCCAGCTCTGCAATTTGGGGGGGCGCAGAGGTGGACAGGGGGGGCGCAGAGGTGGACCGGGGAGAGAGCCTGTTGTTAAACATTTACCAGCACACCACTGTCTGTAAGTCAAATCATAGAGCCTCAACATTTTATAATACAATACAATCTTATACTACTACTACTTGTAGGTCTACTCAATAAGTATGGGAGTTAGAGCTCAATGACTCATTATCAGAAACTCAATGGTCTCAAATATGGTCGAATGGGCCTAGATCCTCATTATCGGCTGCCTTAACGCAATCTCTTTTCTTTATGTATCATAGGGCTCTTTGAACTCCTAGGAAAAGTAAGTTATCTGGCTCCTCAAATCTTGATCTATGCCGGTCATGTAAAAAATATAAAGGAACTCTTATTCATCTGTTGCTTGAATGTCCTAATTTGCTTTTGCTTTTGGGATAAGTTAACTGAAATTTTTGGTTTTCAAGTACCTTTTTCACCAACATTTGTTATTTAGAAGTCTATTTGCATTCCATTTTTTCTTTCAAGAGGATAAACTACTATTTGACTTTTTAATATCAGTTGCATTAAAATTAATAATCTCACATTGGAAGGACAGTTCTCAAGTTAATGTATATCTTTGGTGGAATTGGATTTTACTGTACAAGAAATATGAACAGTTTATTTTTTATTCCTCTTTAGGACCACATGTTGGTCTTAGAAAATGGGAAACGCTAGATCATTTTCTTTCACTTGCTACTTAGTAGTGTATAGCGTTGCTTGTAAAACTCAGCTTTGATTTTTCTATAATATACTCATATTCTTGCTTTGATGTTTTGAAATTGTTAATTGTGTAATTTAAAAATTTAGTAAAAATAATAAAAAAAGAATACTATAAGATGCTTTCATTGAATAATGCATTTAGGCATTCCCAGTTATAACTGCCATTGACCTGATTTAAACGGGGGCACCAATGCAAGATTTGTGCTAGTATTGTTTAAATCTGATACCTTGATGCCTTTATAGAATTGAAGCTCACCGCACTGCATCGGGGGTTCTATGAAGAAGGTGCCGATTTACAGAATTGCCCCATTAACATATAAAAAGCATGGCAAGATACTGCACCCTCTGTATAACACAGGACACAATTTAGGGGTAATTCTATAACAGTGAACCTGAGACTAAATCCGCATAAGAGTGTATGTCACAAGATATTTTTCTTTAATTAAAATGTTTGAGAAGTTTGCTGGATTTTTTTTGAATGTTGATCATTTTTGTACAGTTGTTCAATCATATGTTTTTTTTTTGTTGTTACATTTGTACCCCATGCTATCCCACTCATGACAGGCTCAATGCAGCTTACATGGGGCAATGGAGGGTTAAGTGACTTGCTCAGAGTCACAAGGAGCTGCCTGTGCCGGGAATCGAACTCAGTTCCTCAGGACCAAAGTCCACCACCCTAACCACTAGGCCACTCCTCCACTACTTTTCCATTACTTGATTACTGTAACATGCTATTTCTGGGACTCCCTAGTAGATCTCTTCGAGCATTGTAAATGGCATAGAATGCCACGACTTGGTTGATTGCGGGTTCACGTTTTACACATATTTCAACTTATTTGAAATAACTACATTGGCTTCCTATTCTGTGGCAGGTTAATAAAATAGCAAAATACAACAATAGACCTCTTTTATTAAACAATAAGCAACATGATGTAGTTGACGCAGCATATAGTACATTTGTCATCAGATATATGAAGGGAGGAGATGCGGTGGCCAACACTGTTAAACAGTTTTGGGATATAATGAAGACTCACCCAGTGTTTCAAAACCAGAATTTGTAGGTAGCCTTTTCACGTTCAAAGAACCTTAAGGAGTTATTAAGTCCTGCACAATTACCTACAGTCAATAAAGGTTCCGTTACAATTCTAGCAGGTCATTTCAAATGTGGCTCTTCAGGATGCAAAACTTGCGATATCACCGAGCAGCTGGATGGTTTTGTAAACCCAGCAGATAAGAAACGGTATGCTTTGAGACATTACACAGCCTGTCTCTCTACAAATGTATATGCGTTTAAGTGCCCGTGCAACAAACTTTACATTGGTAAAAATCAAGAGAACTTTACATGCACGTGTCACCAAACATAGATCTTGCATATCAAAACAATGCCTAGGAGCTCCCATTGTGCAGTATTGTGTGACCTATGCACACAGTTTTCAAGACCTGAAATGTTTCAAGATTGACTGCATTTTTCCCTCCAGACGTGGAGGGGATATCAACAGGTTGTTGTTGCAGAGAGAACTTGTTTGTATTTTTCAATTGAACACACTTGAACCCTCTGGTTTGAATACTCATATGCACTGGGGTTGCTTTATGTGAACAAGTTAGTTTTAAAATAGTCTTGTGAACTATTTTTTGACAGCTATAACGTCAGGATGTACAGTTCCCGTCAGCTGATTCAACAACACTCTTTGATAAAAAAGACGCTGCCGCCATTTTTTCAGTAAGCGGTGTCAGCAGCAGGCATGTGAAGTTACTGTGAGTCCTGGTTTTGTTTTCATTTTACCTTGATTTACAACTAGGTGTGACAATTCACCAATACAGATGAGTGATTTCATTATGTTTTTAGGTTAAGTTCCTTCCCTTGACAAAGCAACGGCGAAACGGATGTCCGTCGGGAACAGTGGAGCTGGAGATAAGTACCACATTGCCTTATTCATTATAGTACCGCTAGCTACCCTGCACAGTTTGAAAATTGGTGAAATTCACATTATGTGCACAGCATATGATTTTGGATGGGGGAGGTTTTTCGATCAGTGATTATATTTATCACCTACAGAGAGTCCTTCTAAGCAGAATTAATGGAGAAGAGACTAGGTGTCTTACGAGACCTTTTCCTCCCTGTTACTCATATGTCATTATTTTCACTAATTGTTTTGAGGGTACATTTTTCTCTAAGTTCTCTATTTGGTGACCACTGGTCTTTAATTGATTGATATTGTTTCACTATATTTAGACCAGTAACATAAGTCTGCAGAATATTCAAGATATTGGAATTTTGTAAACCGCCCAGAATAGTAGATGGTGTGAGTTATAAATTTTGCAAATAAATAAATACATAAAAATAGATCCTGTTCTCTAAAGAAAAGCATGTGCCTACTTTTCTTTGTAGAGCATTAGCATAGCAGGACAAATATTCGCTTGCATTATAGGTGCAACCACATTCATCAGCCATACAGTTGGTGTAAATGTTTGCGTCTAGCAGGGCTGCCGAGAGGGGGGCGGGGAGACAAAATTCCCCGGGCTCAGGACTCCAAGGGGAGGCCCTGCGCCGCAGTCGCCAGCCTCACCCGCCTGCCCTCGGCTCCATCGACAGCCCCTCTCCGTCCGCCACCGGGCCCCCCGCATTCAAATCGGCAGCACCTCACCTCCGTGTGAAAACGCAGTGGCAGATCGCCTCCCTTCGGGCCTTCCCTCCCTGTGTCCCGCCCTCGTCTGATGTAACCTCCTGTTTCTGCGAGGGTGGGACACAGGGAGGGAAGGCCCGAAGGGAGGCAATCTGCCTCTGCGCTTTCACACGGAGGTGAGGCGCTGCCAATTTGAATGCAGGGGGCCCAGTGACGGACGGAGAGAGGCTGTTGACGGGGCTGGGGGTGGGCGGGTGGAGACTGGGGATTGTGGCACCAGCGGCCTGAGTAGTGATTGGGAGGGGGTGGCGGCGTGGCCCCGAGGGCAGCCTCAGGCCCGGCTCAGTCTCTCGGTGGCCCTGGTGCCTAGATTATAAAAAAAAGAAAAGGTGTGTAAATTAGTGTCTTTTTAACAAGGATCTGAACAGTCAGACTGGAAAACCCTAGTCACTGGTCAGGAGCAGGCTGACATTAGGATAAGGCAGTGCCTGAGGGCCCACAACAGTAGGGGCCCACTTTCCACTAAGGTCCATCCAGTTTAATCACTTTTGACATGTGGTTATGGGCCCAAGACCCATAGTGCCTGGGGGCCCAGATCGCTGTCAGTCTACCCCTGCCACTGGGGTTCTATAAGGCTCGGCTCTGTCAGCAGTGTGCTTTAAATATTTACATGATTTCTATTTGCTGTACATTATCATGTTTAGGTATGCAATTTAAATCATATACAGATGACATGCAGTTTGTTTTCCTATCTCTGGATCTGTTGAGGATGTACTTCGATATTTGACTTTGTGCTTGCATGTGGTGAGAACTTGGATGAGTACAAATAGGTCTGAACTGAATATGGCTAAAACACAAATTCTATTTTTATGTGGCAATCTGTCAACTAGAATTCCACCAGGAGTTTGCACTGATGATGTTGAAATCTCTGTTGTTTCTAGGAGTAAATATCTTGGAATTTTGCTGAATTCTTCTCTGTCACTGAGATCTCAAAAGACCTTTTTCAAATGAAAGATAATTAGAAAACAAGGATATTTTATTGGCCGATGACTTCAGGACATTGTTTAGCTAAACCTCTACTAGACTACTGCAACTCATTATACCTAGGCCTTCCCAACTATCTGCTGGGTGCTTTGCAAGTTCCACAAAATGCTGCTGCATGCCTACTTACTGGTTTATCTTGATTTGAGCACATTTACCCCAGCACTTAGATAACTACATTGGCTGCCCATACAATGGCGTATGAAGTTTAAAGTTCAAAATTTGATATATAAAGCTTTGAACAGTGAAGCTGCCCTAGCTATTGTTACATCGCTAAGAATTTATTGTTGATATGCTGATAAGTTGCTACTTGATGTTCCATCTTTTAGACATATTAGACTAGTTGAACACCACTCATTGGGGTCCTTTTACAAAGCCATAGCACGCCTTTACGCCAGTCTTTCCCGCATGGTAAGGCCATTTCTTAGTGCAGTTGGAAAATGGCCAATTTTCCAAATTACTGGTCATGCGCTAATGTTGCCATTAGCGTGCAGCCATAAACAAAAATTACACGTGACCCTTACTGCCACCTATGTTATAGGTGGTAAGCACTCAAGCGCTAATCCTGTGCTAATCAATTAGCACACGGCAGTGCCAATGCTCTGACTGATTAGCACAGAAGCATCCACTCTCCGCCCCTCAGACATGAATAGCCTAGTGGTTAGTGCAGCGGATTTGATTCTGCGGAACTGGGTTGGTTTCCCACTGCAACTCCTTGAGACTCTGGGCAAGTCACTTAACCCTCTGTTGCTCCAGGTACAAATAAGTGCCTGTATATAATATATGAACCACTTTGAATGTAGTTGCAAAAACCACAGAAAGGCAGTATATCAAATCCCATTCCCATTCCCCTCCTCAGCCAAAAAGTTAAAAATATTTTTTAGGCTGTGCACACATTTGAAACTTATCGCAGGATGCCCCAGTGTGCCCTGTGGTAAGCCCTTTAAAACCGCAGTAAGCACATGTTACTGCTTACCGTAGCCTTCTAAAAAGACATGCTCCCTTTTGAAATTTTGCCAAAGTAGCTCCGTCACTTGCTTCACAAAACAGCTGAAAGCCTACCTATTTTTGCAAGCTTATTCACTTTGATGATTTTTGTGTAATGATTAAATGTATGCAGGTTTCTATTCTTTTTTTGTAATGCACATTTCTTTGGTATGTCTTGATATCATGTTTTATTGTAACCTGCCTAGAATGGCAGGATAGTGCAGAAAATTTTACTTAAATAAATAAATAAAATCTGCTGATATTTATCAGCATATTTTTCAGCGCACCTACAAAAAATGCCTTCTTAGAATTTTTGATGAAAATGGACGGGCGGTAATGATGTACACATGCCAAATTTATTTTCGGACGAGTATCGGAGACGTACCAAAAATGAAATTACCACAAGAGCCACACGGTAGCCGGGCGGTGACTCCATTTTGGCGCATGTTGGGCGTGCATAGACGCTTACACTGCTTAGTAAAAGGGCCCCTAAGTGGATAAAGTTAGGAAAGCTAAAAGGCTGTCCTAACTTTATCCACTGAGCTAACCAGGCACCGATCTGAATATTAGCCGGTGACCACACATACCTGGATATCCGGACAATCACAGGCTCAGTTCTGCTTGTGGGCCTAAGCGTCTTAAAAACCACTGAACACCACAGGCTGTATATTGCTCCCATAGTATTTTATAATCTGCAAGCATACTTAAATGCTCTAATTATGTAGCGCATGCTGAATACATTAGCTCACCTTAGTAAAAGGAGCCTTAAAATAACCCAAAATAAAATAGCAAAACACCACTGAAAGTACTCGCCTCCTCATAGAGAAATCTTTATACAAAGCCACATAAAAAGTAGCCTGCGGTAGTGTAGGCGTGTCTTTTGGGCGCACGCTGGACCTCTTTTTACCATGACTGGGAAAAAGGCCATGAGTGTACGCAAAAATTAAAATTAGCGCATGCCTATTTACGGCCTAAGCCCTTACCGCCAGCCATTGACTTAGTGGTAAGGGCTCACGCGCTACTCGTGTGGTAACCATGCAGCAAATGCCAATGTGGCTGCGCTGCCAATTACCGCCAGGAACACCCCCCATGGTAGAAAATAGAAAAATATTTTCTGCTGTGGGATTCAGCACGCTCCAAACTTGGAATGCACTATCCCGGCAGCAGTGCCGATTTGGTGCACGTTACCTGCGCATTAGTCCTTGCGTTAGCCCCAGAATTACCTGCTTACTGGGCGATTAAATGAGGGTGTTTTACTTTGAGTGTGTTTTACTTTGCAGTAGAATAAATGCAGTGGAAACGAGATGGGTCCAGTCCTCAATCACAACGTTAATAAAATCAGATTTTCTCTCTGCATGTCTGTTACCACTCATATGGTTTATTCTGTGAATATCAAAGACATCTGCTGAATGCCACTAGGAAAACAGTTGTCGTTTCCAGTGGAACTGATAAAAAATAAATAATCTGCTTAAGGATAACATTAACCAATAATTAACAGGCCACATGATGTCTGCCATGCATGCTGTGACTTTCAAGATGACACCGATTTTACAGATATAAGCAGGATTTGACTGTAAAATAGCTTGCAGAATGTGATTTATTTTAGCTAACCTGGTTTGCAAGTCCCATATAATCGATCTCTGCTCACAAATTTTATAGAAATACGCTTACAGATGATACTTGTCTGAGTCCTCCCTCTTGCCTTGGTGAATATGTTTGCTTTCCAGGGAGGCTGGATTTAGGAAGTCGGAAATATTTCTGGCCTAAAGGTATGGGAGTCAGTTCTAGAAGCTGGTGCCTCCATTTAGGTGTGCCAAGGCCGAGCACTGGGACCCAATTCTGTAATGACATCTGTGCGTCATTATAGAATTAGCATAAGGCAGTGTAGGCGCACCTAAATTTAGGTGCAACTATTTAGGCCATGTTAGTGGCAGGTGTAAATGGGTGCTCTTCTATGCACCAAGTGACGCACATAACTGATAATATTCTATAAGTTATGTACGTCAACTCAAGATATGCCCATGGCCCACCCATTACCTTGTAGAACATTGCCTAATGCACATTTGTGCATATTTGGTAGTTATGCCCGTTGGGGAAAAAGGGATAGGAGACCATAAAAGGACTCCTATATACTTTATTCTACTTTCCAGAACTGTTGCACATCTGGGCAAGACCAGAAAAGCTATGGGGTAATTTTAAAAGACAGTTCTGTGTGTAAACATCTTCCATGCAAAATGACCTTTTCTAAAATTGCTTGGTGTATGAGGCTCAAACCTACATGCGTGCACCATGTATCTGATTAAGTTTATCTGACCTGGGTGGAGTTTGAATTGGGATTTGGACTTTCCTATGTATTTCCATGCACTGCTTCCTTGGTATGCAATAATTTGTGGAGGGGGGTGATGGTGGAGGGGGAGGTCAGAGGGCCTGATAAAAACCAGAAGATAAATGGGAGTGTGCTTGTTCAAGGAAGCCGGTGAGAGAGTTGGAATAAGGAGATTCTTTGAGGTGTCTTACACCTCACATTTCAAATTCATGGACATGAAGAGAAAAAGGAGAATCTTACTGCTGTTTTTTGCTACTTTTCAGAAGAGAAGCAGTTTAAACCAGTAGGTGAAATTTTCTGACTATGCCACTGGATTCGATCTCAAACCCCTGATGCAGCCCTTAGTGAGGGCAAAACAAGGCTGTGGTTATTTTATTTATGATTTTTTTAACCCACATTAACCCAAGAGTGACTCAGGTTCAATGTGGCTTATATAACAATTAAATGAATGATACATATTAAAAATTACATAAAAATTATAAAGTACAATAAATAATGCTATAACATTGGCTTTGCAAAGCAAATATAACATATATGGTGAATTAACCTGGATGCAGCTGTTGTGTTGGGCTTTTAACTATTTATTTATGGTTTTAGTGGTGAATAAATTGGACATTTTTCAAAACTTTATTTTCCTGGTGATTTGCTTTTTTTGTAT
Source organism: Microcaecilia unicolor (assembly GCF_901765095.1). Taxonomy (NCBI): domain Eukaryota; kingdom Metazoa; phylum Chordata; class Amphibia; order Gymnophiona; family Siphonopidae; genus Microcaecilia; species Microcaecilia unicolor. Next base: position 105,501,093 of record NC_044036.1, read on the forward strand.
GCCCTTGGCCTGATTCTGCATGGCTTTTCTTTTATTTGTCAGTGGTAAACAGACTCTGTTAAGAGTCCACTAAGGAAGCCTCTGCTGTGGTAAAGCATGGCCTTTGTCAGGATCATTCTGAGATTTATCTTTGAATGACAAAAGGAGGATCTGACACAGCAGCAAAGCCAGAGTCAAACTTTGGCTGGGTATATGGGAAAAATGGTTGGAGATGAAATGTCCTTTCTGCCCTCTGCCCCTCATCCCCCACCCCCAACTCAAAATATAAATATTTGAGCTGTTGAGGATCCCCAAGCCTTGCCAGCTGAAGACTCCTTCTGAAGCTGCCCAGAACATCCTGCTGCCAAGCTCAGCAGTCGGTGGCAACTTTCCTGAGCTGATGCCGGCACCCCAAATGTGAATACTCAGCATGAGTGAGGTGCTGGCACTGGCATCTCAGGAACGCTACCATGGACCACCAAGCTTGGCATCAGGATGTTCTGGGCACTTTTGGAGGAGGTCTTCAGTTCACAAGGCTTGGAGATCCCTGCCAGTTTACTGCAAGGGTGTGCTGCTTCTGAGTGGGCCTGAGTACAAAATGAGTGGGTTCCAGCCCACCTGTGGCTATGCCACTGATCTGACCTAAATCATTAGTATACACTCAGGCCAGTATTCAAACAGAGCTGTATGTTCACTGGCAGCTGGTGATCATCTAACTGTGCTATCCAGATATTTTCAGGCCTTATCCATATAGTAGTGGGCCAAAAATCTGTCTAACTGGCTCAATATTATCGGTAAATAAAGGGGGAGAGCAAGGGGCAGTCTCAAAAATGATCATGATGGTGTTGCTATTCAGATAGAACAGTCATTCAGCCATTAGCCAGATAGTGGCAGTAGTGATAATCTGATTACACGGATATTGTGCACAACTGACTATGTTGCAGCACTGAATATACACATTCATTTAAATGCCAGTATTTATATTAGCACAGTCACTGCCATCATGGCTCAACATTGACCTCCCACAAAAGCTATATAGCATGTCACAGGGATGGAACAAAATGAAAATCTGCTGTGTTTTGTATTGTTTTAGATGGGCAATCACGTGAAATGAAATAAATGTTGTGGTTTCCCTTTCAGGTTAAAATGACAGCTCATCCTTAACACATTCTGGATTAAAGTTTGCCTAGCACTCACTAACCTATATACATATCTCCTTACTGGCTCTATCCAGGGTCTTCAATTTTAAAAATAAATATAGAAAGGGAGAAATGACTTGAGGGCCTACATGACCTATTTCAGAATGAATTAGCTGTGAAGTTTAGCACTGATTCTCTAAATAGCATTTTGCTATCTCAGGTTGCTGCACAACAACTATAATCTTAATACACTCCTACTGATGTGTTGCTTTTACCCCATGCTCTGTAAACACTACAGATGAGCCCAAATTCCTGGATCATCTGAGAGCCTTTCAAGCTCTCTGTCAATCCTAATTTCTTGAACCTGAAAAGTATTGAAAAGTATTATTAGCAGTAGTGTGTGAGAAAGTGAAGTGGCAATAATTACAACCCAGGGCAGAATTAGACCTTTGCTAGCTCTTAGGCAAACAAGCTCATTTTCCTCCCCCCACCACATACCATCGTAATATAAATACATTTTAAACTCCATCAAATTGGGTCTTTGTGTGGTTCTGACTGAAGAGGAAAACTTGTAGAAGGGTCAGCAACAGGCAAGAAGTGCTGCTTGACAACTCCTCCTGCCAACTAAAGAACAGGCTATGAGCAGCAGTGGTTCTGGCTCTCCTCCCCCACTATTCCACCAGCAGCTGACTTACCAGCAGATATCTGCCTTGGAAGCCATTGAATTAGCATTTATGAGAGGGATCCTTCTAAATATTTGGGCCCTAAGCAAGTATTGAGTTTGCCTATGCCTTAATCTTCTCGCTGCTACTTTTTTCAAGAACAGTTTTCACAACGTGAATAAAAGTGAGCTAGTTGATGTGGAGGGGCCTAATTGAAAGGGACACATAAGTTTTGCTGAGGACATCCTCGCAAAACAATCCGATGGAGGGGCGGGGAAACCCATATTATCGAACGAAGATGAACGTCCATCTTTTGTTTCGATAATACGGTCGGAGACGCCCAAATCTTGAAATTTAGGAAGTCCTTAGAGATGGTCGTCCCTAGACGTATGCCTTGTAGCGCTATAGAAATGCTAAATAGTAGTAGTAGTAGTAGACTTGGTTGTTTCTGATTTTCGGCGATAATGGAAACCAAAAATCACACATATTGCAAGCCTTATGTCGTGGGAGGAGCCAGCCTTCGCAGTGCACTGGTCCCCCTCACATGCCAGGACACCAACCGGGCACCCTAGGGGGCACTGCAGTGGACTTCATAAATTGCTCCCAGGTACATAGCTCCCTTACCTTGTGTGCTGAGCCCCCCCAAACTTGGTCTCTCCAAACTCATACAATTTTCCACACTAGTACACCAGCAGACCATACAGAGCACACATGCTGCAAACCCAACCTTAAGTTGGAGACCAGTTTTCCTAGTGGCTTAACTTGGATTAATCCACTTGCATAAACCTATTTTACACAACCATGCATATGGTCTCCCCACCACAGTCTTAACTGCAAAACTATCAGCATACACACACACACACACACAAAAAAAACAGTTTTAGTTCTTTCTTTCTCTTGTTCAAATCCAACACCTTTCACCTTCAGCTCACTTCACCTGCATTTAGTGTTTCAGTACTAAACACTAGCAGAGAAATTCCTTTTTAGATACTTAAACAGCACAAAAAACCCATCAGTTTTAGAACTTTCTTTTTCTCAGCTCAGATCCAACACTTTTCTCCTCCAGCTCTCTTCACCTGCATTCAGTGATTCAAAGTTCACAGAAAAACTTACTTTCACATACTTTCTGCCTAGAAATCCTGTCATGCAGTCAGAGCTCTCACAAACACATCTTCCTTCTTCAGTGTCTACAGCCCATCCTCCACTTTCAGTGACAAGCTGTTGCCAAGGGAGACTGGGTCTCTGAGTCACCAGCTGACCTCTGCCAGCCAATAAGGCTTCAGAACACAGGGTGTTTGCCTCATGTACTATAATTAGCATTTTTTCACAATCGCAATTTTGGAAAATAACTTTCCATAGGAAATAATAGAAAAGTTATATTTCTAGACAAAAAAAACATCAAATTTCTATACAATCAGATCAGAATATCTTACAATCATTGGTGCCATCAAACTATACATACAGTGCATTTTTTACAAATTTAAACACACATTTAAAGATATTTACAGACTTTTATCATAGATCTCTGTCAAAACTTCTATAAAACTAGAAATATTCACTCAAATTAAATTCTGCATCACCCCACATACATGCCCAAGCGATGCCCACTCAAGAAAAACAAATCCAATGCTCAGAGCATTGGGGCAAGCCGCACACAGCGCAGCTTTGCACAGGAAGTCCAGAATCACTTCTAGAGCCACAGCACTGGCCACCAACAATCTCTGGGAGCCCAGAGCCTCCCCCAGACACCAGGTAAAATTTTAAAATATATATATATATAACCCACCGGGTTACAATAAGCAGCATAAAATATTTTGGGATCTTGCCAGGTACTTGTAACCTGGATTGACCACTGTTGGAAACAGGATTCTGGGCTTGATGGACCTTTGATCTGTCCCAGTATGGAAAAATTTATTTACGTATGTATTATAAATTAACTTGTACTGTTTATTACTTATGTAAAACCACACAGAGCTGAATAATTGTATTCGGATAATGTGGGATACAAGTATCAAATAAATAAATAAATAATCCTTTCCTGACCACATCACAACCCAAGACATAGGTAATGGAAAAACATATACAGTGCACTCCATTTAAGTGCACGCCAGATAAGCGCATGCTCTGTTTAACTGCATGCCGTACTTCGGTCCCGTTTTTGGCACCATCAATTTCTATGGGGACAAACTTCGGTTTAGCGCACCACTGATAAGTGCAAGATTCGCTTATATGCATGGTTCAAAACCGCTTCTCTGCAGGAAAGACTCCGCATAAGTGCACACATGGAATATGGAAGCCGATTGGCACATGACAACCGAGATTTCAAATTTACTACCTCTTTAACTGCTACAGGCAGAATAAGCGAAAGAATGTTGTTAGAGCATACACCATGGTCGTCGTCGTCGTCATCATCGCGGAGGAACTGTAAGACTTTAACACTGGCTGAACGATGAGAAGTTCTTAAAAAATTTGAAAATAAAACAATGTCAAGCATCTATTGCTAAAGAATATGGTGTCAATCCTAGTCAAATTTCACGTGTCTTGAAGCAGAAAGACCAGCTTCTGAAAGCCTGGCAAAACAATACAAATCCACAACAGAAACGAAAAAGGGCAGGAAAAGCTGAGGAGATAGAAGATGCTCTTCTTCGGTGGTTTTCTCAAGTCAGGAGCAGACAATTTCCTGTCAGTGGTCCACTGCTTATGGAGAAAGCTAACCAGCTAGTTGAAAGTCTTGGACTAACTGAATTCAAAGCCACTGTTGGATGGTTGGAAAGATGGAAAGAGAGGAACAGCATAAAGTTCTTCCTACCATCTTGAACGAGTTTGCACCTTGTGACATTTTCAATGCTGACGAAAACAGTTTCTACTGGCGAGCGATTCCTAATGGAACACTTGCATTCAAATATGCCGAAACTACTGGAGGTAAAATATCGAAGGACCGACTGACGATCCTCCTTTGCTGCAATATGGATGGGAGTGAGAAGTTGGAACCCCTCATCATGGGAAAGAGCAAACAGCCCCGTTGCTTCAAGAAAGTTCAGCGACTTCCTGTGTCATACGAGGCTAATGCAAATTCATGGATGACTGGGGAAATTTGGAAGCAGTGGCTAAAGAAGTTAGACACTAGAATGCGGGCACAAAAGTATCAGATTTTGCTGCTTTGTGATAATTGTGCTGCACACAGGGATGATGTCAGGCTGTCTAATGTCAAGGTGGTCTTCCTGCCACCAAACACTACCTCTCTGATCCAACCTATGGATCAGGGCATAATAGCTAAATTCAAACAACGTTATCAAGCTCTTGTGCTACATTGTCTGATGAGCGTTATGGATGACCAGACTGGCAAGGATAAACATGCTGTTGAACTGGCTCGTAATCTATCATTGTTGGATTCCCTACATATGCAGAAAGAAGCCTGGAATCATGTTACACAGGCAACCATTGTGAACTGCTACAAGCGGGCAAGCTTTGTTAAGGATGTGGAGAGGGATGAAACAGATGCAGCTGTTGCAAATGAAGAGGTTATTCACATCCCAGCCGGTGTTACTGAAGACATAGTAGCTATGGGAGAGTAACAGGGGCCTCCTAAATGGTGGTGAGCCTGGACGAGGAAAGAACATTTGAAAGAGTGTGGTGGCCCTTTTTGTTTGCAACATTGCAATGGGTGGGGTTGCAGGGCTGGTTTCTGCAGGCCGTTATGACATTATATTCCTCGCCCCAGGCAGCACTGTTGGTGAATGGAATGAGAACGGAAGTGTTCCCCATAGGACGTGGAACTCTTCAGGGATGCCTGCTGTCCCCACTGCTGTTTCTCCTTTCTTTGCAAACAACGAAATACAGAGAGTGCGTCTTTGGGACCATACCATGAAGGTACTGGCATACGCAGACAATCTCCTTTTACTTTTAGATGACCCTCAGCACTCACTCCCACATCTTTTAAAGGCTATAGCAGATTATGGGGCACTCTCAGGGTTTCAACTAAATTTGACTAAATCACTGGCCCTCTCTTTGACTCAGGAGACTCAGCGGAAGTGAAGGGGGGATTCCCTTTACAGTGGGCTCAACAGCATATTACATATTTAGGGGTCACAATTTCAAATGAGTTATCAAAATTATATGATCAGAATGTACTCCCTTTGTTGACAGAAACTAAGCGTGTGTTGGGTCTCTGGGGTGCCTGCCCTCTCTCCCTGTTGGGATGAATTTCACTGTTCAATATGATGTTGGTTCCCTGCTGGCTTTATGTGTTTCAAATGTAGCTGTTGTTTTTGAAGCAGCGGGAAGAGCGGGCACTGAATAAAGCGCTTCGGGGTTTTTTATGGAGAGGTGGGCATCCCAGATTTCCCATATCAATTTTTCAGAAATCTAAAGAATAAGGAGGGTTGGGACTGTTGAATGTAAGATATTTGACTGTAGCATGTTCCATGAGGCATAGAAGGGATTGACTGACAGGAATGTGCACCTTTTCAGCTGCTCCTGTGGAATCTGCGCTTCTGTCTGCAGCACATCTCAGCTGGCTTTTACACACTATTCTAGGGAAGTCGGACCCAGTGCTGTCTCGCAATCCACTTTTGCTCTCAGCAAGGGCAGCATGGAGATGACTGTGCAGGAGGCATGGTTTTTCTGAGGCCGCCACGCCATATTTGACAATATGTCAGAATCCGAATTTCCCGGCGGGCACAGATTCCCCTGTGTTTGTGCACTGGGGGAGATCAGGACTAAAGCATTTGAGCCAACTTCTTAATGAAGAGGGGACAATGAAGGACTTTGCGGATTTAAAAAGAACATTTGCATTGCTACCTACAGACTGGTTTGCATACTCACTCACAACTTCGCCATTATGTCTCCTCCTTGGGCTGGATTAACTTATGCGAAGATGTCCAAGACACTCTGAACACAGTGCTCACATTAGGATCTAGCAATGTAATTCCACTGACATTTCATCACCAATACCTGAGAGATACGACGGAGGATTTGGACTTTAAGAAGATTGCACAGATATGGACTGTGGAGTTAAGGTGGATTTGGCTGAGGATCAGTTTAGACAACATGTTTTAATTCTACAACGGCATTCGCCTTTCTTGCATTATTGGGAGCTACAGTATAAATTTACGTTACGATTATACATATCTCCAAGAAGAGCTTGCAGGGCAGCATTGGGCTCCATGGGGGCTTGCCCTAAGTGTTCACAAGATCTAGCAACATTGGGGCACATGTTCGGGATGTGCCCTAAAATCATACAATTTTGAACGCAATTGCTGGATACAGTGTACAGCTATTAGAAACGCAGAGTGGTGTTACACCCGCTATTACTCTTTGATATATATAAATATGTGAAACCATCAGCTCCAGGTTTTAAACTGTTTCTGCAAAACATTATCTTGATGGGGAAAAACGCGATATTGTTGTGCTGGAGAGAGACATATGCACCATCAATAGGACTATGGTGCACACAAATGATTGAGCTCTTAAAACTGGTGGAACACTGCGGTATTAAAGACATTTCTTCTGAGGAAGGTAAAAGGTTTCAGAAGACTTGGGAATACTTATGGACTACCCTTCAGCCAGCAGCACGAAGCAGACTTCTTAACTAGAGCTTAGTTCTCCTCATGGAGTGATAATATTGTCTGGATTGGTAGGATACAAAGGAAGGGGGGAGGGGGTTTTAAGGGACAGGGTGGGGATTGTTTCTTGTTTTTGGTTGTGTGGTTAATCTCATTGGAACATTGTATGATGTATATGTGGAAAACAATAAAGATGATTTGAACATAAATTTAAAAAGCTGAATTGCTACAGTTTTGAAGACAACCATGAGAAATTCAGCTAAGTACATTATTTATCTTCTTCAATAAGGTAATTTTTCTACATTTTTAGCAATATTTGTTGTAGAAGTTAAAAGTTGAAGGAGATAGCAGCTTCCTCTTAAAATTAGAAAACAGAAGTCTCCTCCTTTCATCATTCCATGTAATATTTTTATTCTTGCCTGGATCTCTGGTGACATGCCTACTGGGTTTATATCATGATAGCCACTATTTTACATAGCTCTTTGAGAAGAAATTTTTGCCTCCTATGATTTCAGGAAATGACAAAGAATCTGTAGAAGTACAGATGTTATGATTCTTGAAAGAGGAGGTAATTGGAAGTGTGCCAGGTGAGCACTGACATGAAAACCACCTGTTGCTTTCAGGTAATTGGCACATGCCATATGAATAAAACAAACTGTTCTTTTTGCTTAAAATGGTATTGCTTTTGAATCATAATTACAAGCATGGTAATGCATACAAATCAAGTCTTTCTCAAACCACAATCTGAGCACTTTGATTTTTTTTCACTTTGTCTTTTTCCAATTAATTTCCAATCATAGTTTTTAACACAAACTATGAATATCATTTTGGTGTGAACTCACTCGCTCCTTCTTTCCATCTCCTCCTCAAGATTTTTAATTTCTTGCTGCCCATTGGTTTCTTTTGCTATTCTAGGTTTCCAACTCAATCAGAAGTGATATCTACTGGGACAATGGCATACTGAATGGGGACATGTATTTGTTTGAAATAACGTGAGAAATAACAGGAAACAAATAATGGGGTCAATATTCAGCCTATGGTGGCTGGTAAGCTGCTTCCAGCCATGGGCTGAACTAACTGCAGATATTCAATATAATGGCATATGTAGATCCCAGCTCAACTTCACCTTCTCAATGTGCCTTTCCCTCGAGAGATCTTCTATGAGCACAGTAAGCATACCATGTTCTCTACCCTAGGCCCTTTACTATGGAATTCCTTGCCTCCACACCTCAGACAACTTACCTCTTTGACTCAATTTAAAGCTGAGCTCAAGACCTTTTCTATTTAAAGTAAACAAAAATATTACTTGATGTTGATGCATGGATCCAGTTTTTGTATTATTTAAACTGGTCATAGCCGGGAGCTTTGTGGAAAATTGTATGACCTCCTCACGTTGAGTATTGAGTTCTGCAGTCAAGTGGATTACTCTTAAGACTCGGCAAAGCTGGTTGCAGAGGTCTGGAATTCAGGTTCATTGCCCTTTTGTACTTCCCCCCTCCCCGTTTCCTATCATCAATTGTAGTTCTGCCCTTCTTGCCATTTCGTGTGTTGTGTTGTATTGTCATCTATTCACATTTTTGTTCCTCTCTTAGATTGTTAGCTGCTTTGGTTCCCGTGGAAGTGGAAGCTGCACCTGCACCAGCCTCTCATCTACCGAGTACCAAGTTCTTTGAGTGCTGTCTCCGCCTTCTCCTCTTCTTCCTTGCTTTGACAGCACAAATGTGGAAAGTCTTCCATTAAGGAGGTGGTAGAGACACAAATGATGACGGAATTCAAAAAGGCGTGGGATGAACACAAAGGATCTCTAATTAGAAAATGGAAGTTATAAAAAAACCTAACCTTAAATGGCTGCATGTGTGTGGATGTGTCAAGTGACGCTTAGATGGTGACTCTGGCTCTGATGAACTAGGGCTGATACCGGGCAGACTTGTATGGTTTGTGTCTCATACATGGCAATCTGGTTTAGGATGGGCTGGAAAGGGCTTAGACAGCAACTTCAGTGGCTGAAACATAAGGACGGTGCTGGACAGATTTTTACAGTCTGTGTCCCACAAATGAGAAGACGAATAGAGTGGAGTGGGCTTCAATGGCAACCCCAGCAGTTGGAACATAAGGATAGTGCCAGATAGACTTCTATGGTCTATGTTTCAGAAACACGAAAGACTATAATCAAGTATAAAATATCACAATCTTTGATTTAATCATGAACTGATAATGAGTGTGAATATTGGGCAGGTCTTTATTTGCTGTCACTTACTATGTTACAATTAATCCTCTTTGCTCCCGAGCTGATGCGCAGACCTCAGCTCTGACACAGGCATGAGCATCGGATGTCACCTGACCTACTGGCGCATGTATGTGGTGACCTCTCAGCACACAGTGCCAGTAAATCAGAGACAAATCTTAGATGTGCACACCAGAGTGTTCCAAGTTTCAACTTCCATTCGTTCCTTGTCTACAGTGCTGTGGCTCAAATCCAGAGAGAGACTGAGGGAGCTGACCGAAATTTTCTTTTATGTACCATTAAATTCTTACTGGGATGGATGGGGATGGGTTAAATTTTTGCAGGGATGGGTGGGGATAGGTAAGATTCCAGTGGGGATGAGTTGGGGACAGGTAAGATTCCAGCAGGGATGGGTGGGGATGGGTCAGATTTCTGTCCCGGTGCAACTCTCTAGAGCAAAGTAGCTATGATTTTTTGTTGTATAAAGTCAAAAGAAAGTAAATATAAAAATGGTGCCACCTAGTGGTCAGAATGAAGGCACTGCACATATACAACCCCCCCCCCCCCCCCCCCCCCCGATTCTATATATGGCAACACAAAATTGAGCACTGATATTTGGCCACTGATCCAAGAAGTGCGCCCAACTAACAAGTCAATTGGTGCTCAAAATTGGATGCCAATTGGGATTTGCGTACACACTTTCCTATGCGCTACTCTATAGCAATGGGCATGCAAATCTAATAGTGTGTAAGCTGAAAGGGGGCATAGACATAGGAGGTGCATGGGCAGGTCAAGGGCATTCCTAAAAATTTGTGCGCGATGTTATAGAATACCAGCAATATGCGCCCAAATCGGGTGCTGAATTCAGCACTCAAAACTATTCTAGACTGGACGCTCATCTTTCAGTACCCATTATAGAATAGCATTGAATGCCAATTTTTTTTAACATCATTTACTGAATCTAGTCCATACATGTCAATTCTATAGCTAGGTGCCTGTGGTTTGGCAACCCTTTGCTTCTATTAGGAGCTCTTTTACTAAGCTGCGGTAGAGCTAACACATGGGTAGCGTACACCAAATTGGCACTACTGCCAGGGATGCACGGGTGCCCGACGGTAATTCCGTGGTAGAAATTAATTTTCTATTTTGTACAGCGGGGGCTTTCCTGGTGGTAATTGGCAGCATGGCCACATTATCACATGAGTAGCATGTGAGCACTTACCACCAGGTGAATGGGTGACGGTAAGGGCTTAGGCAGTAAATAGCCACATACTACTTTTCATTTTCGTGTACGGACATTTACTCCCCTTTTCCCCAGCTGCTGTAAAGAAAAAGGCCCAGTGTGCACCAAAAAACACCCACACTAGCGCAGGTCATTTTTTACCATAGCTTAGTAAAAGGGCCCCTTAGTGCCCTCAGTGCTATTCCATAAGGGCACATGTAAGTGCTATAAGTAAACAAATAGAAGGTGGACATATGCATGGGCAAAGCATGGGAAGGGAATGGGTGGGACTCCCAGGTAGTGCGTAATTTACAGAATACTATAAATTACGCACTCCTTTGCTACATTTGGGTACTTATATTTACACCACCTCTATGGCTGATGTAATTATGGGTACCTAAATGCAAGGTGTATCAATTCCATATTACACTAGTATTCTATAATATAATCTGAGTGCCCAGATGCTGTTATAGAATAAACGCCGCCCATGCAGCAAAACAGGAGGTACCCACTTGTAGAATTGCCACCATAATGCTTAAAGTAAATAAAAACACAAATAAGAAGGATGACACCTAGTGGTCAGAATTCAGGTACTACATGGTTCTGAAAGGAGCTGTGGTACATGACCCCCACTCAAGGACTTTACTGCAATGACTAAAGTAAGGTAGACGGGAACACACAAATAAGGGAGAATTCCCTGGATAGTTGTGAGTGAAGGCTTGAGGTTCCAGATGATGAACACTGGGGGAGGAGGAAGAGGAAAGAAATTCTCACAATAAGAAGAAGAAAAAATTTGCAAATGATTATAGTTCACCAATCAGTCAGATCTTATTGAATCAAAAGCTGAATACAATAAAAGGATTTCGCATGCTAATTGCCCCTGCCTGCTGCGATATTTATTTATTTATTTGTTACATTTATACCCCACATTTTCCCACCTATTTGCAGGCTCAATGTGGCTTACAAAGTATCGTAGTGGCGATTGCCATTACAGTTGATAACAAATACAAGGTTGTGTTATGGTCACAGGTAGAAGTGTTTCAGGCGTCATGGGGTCAAGGATAGTAAATTGTCCAGTACGATCATAGATTATCTTGTGTTGCTGGGTATGAGGATTTATGTTGGATCGGTGGGATAAGCTTTTTTGAAGAGGTGGGTTTTCAATGTTTAGGTGGTCATGTATTGTTTTCATTGCATGCGGGAGTCCATTCCATAGTTGTGTGCTTATGTAGGAGAAGTTAGATGCGTGAGTTGTTTTGTATTTTAGCCGTTTATAGTTTGGGTAATGTAGGTTTAGGTATGATCGTGCTGATCCGAGTCTGTTTCTAGTTGGTAGATCAATGAGGTCTGTCCTGTATCCTGGGACTATGCCGTAGATGATTTTGTGGACTATGATTTTGAAGTTGATCTGTTCTTTGATTGGGAGCCAGTGCAGCTTTTCTCAAAGGAGTTTAGCGCTGTCAAATCGTGTTTTACCATATATCAGTCTAGCTGCTGTGTTTTGGGCAGTCTGGAGTTTTTTAGTGAGTTGTTCTTATTGTTTTTTATATATATGGGCTGCCTATACTACACCTCTGCCCCCTCCTCTATTATAGTGTACAATCAGTGATACATTTTTGGCCTTCATGTTCAAAAGTTCCCCATGATTAGTAATCAATTCCACAAGATAGGATAGAACAAAGCCATTTAATGCTTTATAGGTAATTAAAAGCAATTTACAATCACAACGAAAAGTGACAGGCAGCCAATGTAGGTCACATAGCACTGTCAGGGGTAATGTGATTTAATATTGGACTCCCTGTCACCACTCTGGCTGCACAGTTCAGGACTAATTGCTATTTAGAGAGAGATGAATTAAAAGGTTCAGAGAGTAATGCATTAAAAAAAAATCTTTCCTTGATATAACAAATGCTTGCATCAGGGTTTTCATGGCTGGTGTGGATAAATTATTTCCAAGCCTTGCAATTTTATGGAGGAAGAAGGGCACCACATTACTAATTTGCAGAAAATGAGTTTTAAAAGTGAATGACAAATCCAGGAATATGAGGAAGTGTGAGTTCCAGAACAAACAATGAAGTCAAGACAGTTGTGCTGGGGAAATAGAGATGCTTCTCCTTATTTTGGAAGCTTCTGGTTTGACATGGTTTGGTGTCAGAAAACTGTAATCACATTACGAGATAAGAGTCCTATACCATAGGAAATGAACAGAAAGAGTGGCAGGAAATAGTGAACACCAAGAGGGGCAAAATGGAAAGATCGTCCAAGTACGAATTAGGGTGTTCTTACGATAACGTCCAAAAATAGACCTGTATAATGGAAAAATAGTGTGGGCGTTTTTCGACAATCGATTATCCCTGTAAGAAAACAATCAAATGACGAGCGCATAAGCGTGACTAAATTGGGCGCCCTAACACGGTCGACTATTGCAGGTGCAAACGACCAAATCACGTGGTGTGAAAAATAATGTACATAGGTGTATCGTAAGTACAATACATGTTGTTCATGCCATCTGGGTACGGAAATATATGAGGAACGCATATATGTGTCAACTACAGACATATCATGCTGCTCCACCCATACTTCCATCATATGTGCCCATCTGAATATCCGGATCTGCATGCACTGTACACCTACTGCTCCACCAAATCTTCCATCATATGTGCCCATCTGAATGTCCGGATCTGCATGCACTGTACACCTACTAAACATGCAGTAAATGCATATTGTGTATATGTGAAAAGGGTCGGGTGGGGTGCGTCATCTATATAAGGCACGTTTCACACTCCTGCAGGCATGTGCACGTCAAAGACGTCTATGCTTACGAGGGCGTCCACGTGCTGATAGCGGCCATATATGGAATGGTCATCCATATATGGAGCTGTGCATGAAACGACGTCCCTCACGCAAGGTCGTCTATATAAGGCACCTCTTTTCCAACACGTGGAAAAATGGCACAACGCAGGGAGCCAAATTTTGGAGAAGAGGAGAGCCTGCTGCTTGTCCGGCTCTGCCTAAGGCACCGCCATCGCCTTTTCATCCAGCACCACCACCTGCCCCCCAGGCTGCAGGCCATGCGAGCCTGGTCCCGCATCCGGGAACGATTGGAAAGGTAAGGTTATGGCCCAACCCCCCTCCCCTCCTGTACCTACACATATAACAGCTCCGTCATCAATGTTACCAGCAGTAACTGGAGTGTCCATGCAAGGATCATGAGTAATATAGGAACATGCACAATCACTAATAATTTGTATGTTATTTAAACGACCACCATGATAACACATATAAAGTAGTTTAACAAGCATACATTAGAATGTATACAAACGGTACTGTCTGGCCTCATGCCCACCTCTCTGCCATCATCTGCATAGGAACCAACTCGGTGGCTGCTGTGGGTGCTTCACCACCCCACCCCCAATATCAAATATGTATGGAGGGAGGGGTCATCTCCACTGGGGGTTCCACCCCCCAAAATGTTAAAAAGGTGGCTCCTATGATTCACTACCAATGGAGGTGCCCCCCCCCCCCAACACTGTAGACCCTCTCTCTCTGGTATGTGAATAGCAAATGAATGTGTGCAGAGGACAAAAAGGACCAACACCCCTGACCCCTGCTCTACAAACTTATATCTTACAGACGCTTTGGAGTCCACCGGGACCTCGAGTCCTTAAGGAGGCGGTTCCGGCGGGTGAGGCGGGAGAGTCCTGAGCTCATCCGGGCGGTGCGAAGGCACCTCAGGGCTCGCCGTAAGTATTCAAAAACAGGACACCTGTACACATTACTACATACATTTCATGAATAAAGCAAATGTGTTGTACAATATCACTTCCCATGTGCCTAATAGCCACCTAGTAAGTAATACCATATCTGTCCCAGATCAAGGATGCAGGTTGCAGGGGTTCTCCCATGAGCATGCTTGCAACGTCCGACCATCCTCCCGAGATGAATGAGATGATATGCCACACTTTACTATTTCCCTTATTGTGGTGGCTGATTACTGTGTCCTGGTACAGCTGCCTGAGGCCCTACTTTTACTGCATGTTATGGCCTAAATCACATAAAAGAATTGTGCTCAACACCCTTCCCACTGCCCCCCCCCCCCCAATAACTCCTACAACAACTGCCCATCAACCCCTCGTTGCATTTCACAATGCAAACATGCTGGTCAGCAATGAATTTGGTATGGCCACATGTCCTGCGTGGTGTGTGTCAGAGGAGGGTCCAGGGTTCTGTTTCATGTCATCTGATGCAGCTCATTCCCCATGGGCATAGGCTACGCCTTACCACACCCTGCCCCATGCCACCCAGCTACTGCACTATGCAAGCCATGGTGTATGCACTGATCTCAATCACACTCCTTTTACATACACAGGGCTCCACCAGCAGGAAAGTGAGCGCCAGGATGAGGAGGGCCACCACCCCCAGGAGGAGGAGGAGGAGGAGGAGGAGGAAGAGCAGGAGGAGGGGCACATGGAGGAAGAGGAGGAGCAGGAGCCAGGCCAGGAGGCGGGCCACCAGCAAGAAGAGGAGGAGGAGGACTCGGAGGAGGGAGTCCTCATTATAGACCTGCATGAGGACCCCTCCCCACCTGCAGCACCATCGCCTGGCCCACCTCCATCCCCTGGGCCAGCTTCTGTGTCCCCTGGCCCACCTCCATCCCCTGGGCCAGCTTCTGTGTCCCCTGGCCCACCTCCATCCCCTGGGCCAGCTTCTGTGTCCCCTGGCCCACCTCCATCCCCTGGGCCATCTTCTTCCGTGTCCCCTGGCCCACCTCCAGCCTTTGGGCCTGCCACTGTGGTGCGCCTCCTGCAGCAGCTGGTAGATGGCCAGCAGCAAATTATAGTTGGCCAGCAGCAACTTCTAGTTGGCCAGCACCAGCTGCTGCAGGAGGTGACAGCCCTGCGGCAGGGCAATGAGCAGCTCCAGGGCCCACTAAGGGTACTGCTGGGGCTGCTCATTGCCCTGCTACAGAGGGCCTTACTAAGAGGGCGTGGCCGCCCTTAATTTAAATAGGGGGGCCTGTTGGTGTTGTGTGTGTGGGGGGAGGGAGGGAGGGAATTGTTGGGGTTGTGTGTGTGGGGGGAGGGAAATGTTGGGGGTTCTGTGGGGGGTGGGGGAGGGAATTGTTGGGGTGTGTGGGGAGGTGTGGGGGGGAGGATGGCATTGTTGGGGTTATTTTGTAGGGGTGGGGGTGGGGATGGGGCCAAATAAATTTTTGTTATAATATAACTATCAGGGTGTGTGTGTGTGTTTGTCTCCCTTGTGCATTACATATCACCAAATGGTGCTGTTGAGTTGAGAGGAAGGAGGCAGCAATATGCACAGCATTAAATGTGCTGTGTGAATGAGAAGGTGATGTATGTCTGAGAATGTTGGCCAGACAGAACGCCACCTGTTCATTCCAACCTGCATGGCCCATATGTGCAGGGGGGTTGGGCCAGGGAGGCTGGATGGATATTTGTGTTCATTAATAAAAATGGCCAGCCAGCATCTCTCTCTCCCTTCCTCCCTCCCTCCCCTCCACCATACTGACCCACAATACAGAGTGCCATCAATAAGAGATTAATAGTGTACCACGTGTGATCTGCCAGGTACACACTTCCACATAACTCCAGGTACCACATACAAAGTGTTTGCTGTCTGATGGACACATATCCTTACCCACAAGCCACATTGGTGGGGTGGGGGGGGGGGGGCAAGAAGGACCTACAATACAAACAGCTGGCTCATATTTTCACATTGAATACATCAGCTATGGTATATAATGCTGAGGAGCAAAAGGGAAACAATGGGAAACCCAATAGATGGATGGTTACTTCATCACAGTTGCAATGTAATACTTGTGTTAGGGAAGGCCACAAATAAAAATGGTGCTCATTATTTGCAGGTGTGATCACACTTTCTCCAGTAGTCGATCAAGGTGTGTTACATTCAAGTATTCTGGGTTTGTGTCAAACTTTGTCGCTGAACTGACTTGCCTTAGGTGGGATTTGAACCAGCAACCTTATGATTATAAGGCTGGTGCTCTAACCACTAGGCCACAGCAGCCATCAGGCTTTAGCCACCACCAGTTACTTTGGGTTGGTACCTGTACACACACCCCTTTCCCTCACCACCACGTCATAGGCCTCAGTGGCACTACCTGTAGCCACCTCTATCATTTTGTCCAGGCTACCGATTAAAAACAATGTAATGTGCATGTTCCCTACCCTACTACTACCTATGGAGCAATTTAGGAAGGTGGTCCATAATGTGCTATACACATCGATTGCATTAATCATTCTCCCCTCCCCCGCCTATGGACCTTGAGAATGGGTGGCCACTTCATAAATGGGGACTGGGGTACACCACATAAACAAGGAAGATGGAACCTACCGGGAACCAATACAGCACCTCCAACAGCTGGCCCACACCACTGAGGACCTGCCAACCCCACAGTACAGTGCACAGGAACCTGGTGAAAACAGAGCTACCTAACATCTGACTCCAGACTACATACATACAGTGAATGCACACTCCTTGACTATGAGCACAAAGAGAAGAGGTGGCAGACAAATGAGAGCTTACCATGAACGTCTGTTTCAAGACTGTGTAGTGCGCCTTTTATCTTCTGGAACATTAGCTGCACATCTCCCTGATTGAAATGACCCTTACCGAGGGGTGCTTGATTTGGGGTGAGTGTAGCAAATTCGTGGCCCCCACACACTGCCTGCTACAACCAGGCAGAGAGAATGGGAGAAAGGAAGGGAGCATCAGGCGATGTGGAAGACAGGAAACGGAAGGCGTGGTGGCTGAGGGCCAACAATAATTCCCCCCCCCCCCCTAAATACACAGGTGTACCCAAGCATGCTAAGTGAGGGTAAAACCCTGTAACTGATTATTACGAACATCGGGCAAGGTCTCAGTGCAGGAAATGGCAGGTAAAATGGCAATGAAGAAAGGGAAGGCAGGTGGAGACGCCCATACTTATCTACTCATAATCGAAACCATGTGTTCCTAATCGCTATCTGAGCTGGGCACGCTTAGGAATTATGTGTATAATTGAAAAAGTAGCGCCCAAATCAGAAACGCCTATTCCCCCGTCTCAATGGGTGTTCTTGGCGCCTATATAAACGCCCACTCCGTATTTTCGAAAACACCATTGGTACAATGCCACCACGCATGCCGCCGACCCGGAAGGGTAATTTTCTCGAGGCAGAGGTGGAGCTCCTGGTACAAGAAATTGTACAGCGGCACCGGAGTCTGTTTGCTCCCACAGGGCAGAGGCTGGCAGCAACAGTAAAGCAGCGGGAATGGGAGGCAGTACGGGACAGCCTGAATGCTGTCTTCCATGCTGGGAGAGACGTGGAGGACTGCAAGAGGAAGTGGCGGAAGCTGAGGAGGGATGTTCGCAGGAAGGCAGGGGCCAATCCCCAGGCAATGACACTGCCAACCTTACACCAATGGAGCTGATGGTGTACTCCCTCCTACCCCAGGAGGGCATCCACGGGATTGGCTCCATGGACACCTCGGGCCAGGCTGAGGACTCGGGTAGGTGTTTCATTATGCAGTTGGGGTATCTGTTGTGCTGCAGTACACTTGTGTTATAGAAGTTGGGGTCAGGGGGAGGGAGGTGAGGAGTGGGGGGCAGGAGGAGGGAGGTAGGTGGAGGTGGGGGTGGGGGGGGGAGTATCTCTGGCTGTCTTTCTGTATATTAACAGGCCACCTTATGATGCTGTTGTGACCTGGTAACCCCTACTCACTAGCTCTCTACCCTTACTCCCTATCCCTACCATTGTGATTGGGTTTCCTCTTACTTGTCCTGTGTGCCCATATTTATAGAATTAATTGTAAGCTCTATTTGAGTAGTGGTAGTGGTCATGTGTGTTATAGGAGCAAGCAGACAGGGTGGGTGCTGTGTGTGTGTGTGTGAGCACCCCCAATATTGAGGAAAGATCATGTAGCTGTGCAGGGAGGAGTGTTGGTCACTGGGCTTAGCACCCCCAATACTACTTTCCAGTTGGCTCCTATGGGTGTGTGTAGGTTACTACTGTGGCAGAACTCTGGGGGCCGTCCTTCCCTACTACTCCCTCCTATTTTCCCATTTTACCAAACTGTGCCTAGTTCCTCCTGTGACCTCTGTGCTCTACTGAGTGAGGGACACATGCATTCAACTGAAGGAGCCTGTAATGGGGGTCATAAAGCAGTTCTATGCAGTTTAGCAAGTCAGTAGTAACACAACACATGCTGCAATGTTGTTCAATTTAACAATTATACAACTAACAGCTTGTGCACAACGTTGTGAGTGGTGTCCTTCTCGTGGCTGCTCATCCACCACCTCTACCCAGCTGCCTGCGGGCCTCTCTCTTTTGTACCCGTGTCAATTCCATTTCTCCTCACCATCTCTTTGCTGGGTCATCAGGTTGGGGGACATACCAATGTATATGAATGCTGAAAGACAAAAGTGGGTTATTTGCACCAACACTATTCCTCTCTTGTGCTATACAGGTGAAGACTCAGAGGAGGCTGGCCCTAGTGGCCTGCAAGGCCAACGCCCTACACCATCCGTCCAGCCTCAACCTCCACAGCCTGCAGTCCAGCCTCCACCACCTGCACCAGCTGTGCATCCTCCGCGTCCACCACCACCTGCACCAGCTGTCCAGCCTCTACCACCACCAGCTGTCCAGCCTCTGCCAGCACCACCACCACCACCTGCACCGGCTGTCCAGCCTCTGCCACCACCACCACCACCACCTGCACCAGCAGAGGCCGCACCTCCAGCACCGGAGGACTTTGGTGAGGAGGAGGAGGGCCCAGCTCCCCGCCAGAGGCCATCCGCCCAAAGGAGGCAACTCCTGCGGCTGGCCACGGAACTACTCCGCCACAACGTGCGCTTGGAGGAGTACCGCCAGCAGAAACTGGAGCTGCAGCGCCAAGCACTGGAGGCACAGCAGCGAGCACACCAAGAACTCCTCCAGGCGCAACGTGAAGGCCACCAGGAGGTGCTCCAGCAACTGAGACGGCTGGAGCAGAGCATCCAACACCTGCACCCTCAGGGCACCGCGCCTACTCCAGCCCCCGTGCTGCTGGAGCAGCCCCTGCCATCAACCTCCTCCTCCACTGACCACCAGCAACCACCAGCTAAGAGGTGGGCATTGCGCTCCTCAGCCTCCGCACCCACTCCTGCTGCTCCCATTCTGGGTCCTGTGGCCAGACCACTACAACCAAGAAGGTGGCCCGATTTCCACGGTGCAGCCAAAGCCGCAGGCTGCCGTGGGGATAGGGAGGAGGACACTGGGAGCAGCAGCTCCGAAGAGGGGGAAGAGACTTCCCGTGCAGCACCAGCTGCAAAGGAAGGGCGTGGGAGGGGTAGGAGGGGACGGGGGAAGGGAAGGGGAAAATGATGGGACATGCTGTAGGGTGAGGGTTGGTGGGAGGGGGGTGGGTGTGGGAGGGGGGGGTGGTGGTGGTGGTGGTGGGGTTCACCAAACACATATGCACTGTATGTAAAAAATAAATGCTCACTTACATTCACATAAAACTTGTTTCAATGAGTCTTTGTCTTGCTCTTACGCCAAGCTGGTAGGCATTGAGCTCTGCTCTGTGAGCTGGGGGTGGAGGGGGCTCCTCTTCCAGCTCATCTGGGGCCTCTTCTGGTGGTGGCTGTGGCTCCTCTGGGAGAGGCTGTCCTCTGCGCTGGGCCAAATTGTGTAACATACAGCACGCCACAAAGATCTTGGCCACCTTTTCTGGACTGTAGAGCAGCTCTCCTCCAGACCGGTCCAGACAGCGGAAGCGGTTTTTCAATAAACCAAAGGTGCGCTCAATGATCCCCCGGGTGCTGCGATGTTTCCTGTTGTAGGTTTCTTCTGGCCCT
The DNA here is from genome assembly GCF_901765095.1 of Microcaecilia unicolor. Taxonomy (NCBI): domain Eukaryota; kingdom Metazoa; phylum Chordata; class Amphibia; order Gymnophiona; family Siphonopidae; genus Microcaecilia; species Microcaecilia unicolor. Next base: position 105,521,736 of record NC_044036.1, read on the forward strand.
GGTTGTGGGTGGATCAGGGGGGTCATGAGCCATGTCCTCTGCGGGTAGCCTCGGTCACCTTTGCAGAAAAGCAGAATGAGATAGATGAGTGTGTATCGCTTGGAGCAGGTACAGGGGGGGCGGGGGGATTTGGATAGTGGGTTGTGGTGGAGGAAGCCAGGGCGGAGGGTTGCCCAGTGGAGGAGGTCTAGTATGGGTGGTACATGCATGTTGCACTTACCTAGTAGCCATCCACCAATGAACTCCCCTCGCTCGAACCTGCGGAAGATGCCCGAGTGCTGTAGGATGTAGGCATCGTGGCTGGAGCCGGGGTACCTGGCACACACGTCTAATATCTCCCCCTGGGCATCACATACAACTTGCATGTTCATAGAATGAAATGCCTTCCTATTTCTGTAGGTGGCTTCGTGTGCCCGGGGGGGTCTGAGGGCTACGTGTGTGCAGTCTATCACACCGATGACCGAGGGGAATCTAGCAACAGCATAGAAGGTGGCCATGTTGTTGTGCAGAGCCTGGGGGGTGGTGGGGAAAGTGATGTAGTGTGAGGTGTGAGTTATGAAGGCATCCAGGAACTGGGTGAGACAGTGTGAAATAGAAGCCTGGGTGAGGCCTGTGTTAGCAGCTAATACGGATTGAAAACTGCCAGTGGCCAGGACAGAGAGAGCGGAAGTGATTTTGAGGTGGGCAGGGATGGGGTTATTCCTACGTGTCTGGGGCTGAAGGAGGGGTTTCAGCTGCTCACACAGCTGACGAATGGTGGCCCTATCAAACCTGAACCTTGTTAGACACTGCTGGTCAGTGAGTTGTAGGAAGGTGGTGCGGGGCCTAAACACTCGGGGCCGTGAATACCTCCTGCGGTGGGTGGCCTCTTCGTGTAGCATGAATGCCACAAGTGCATTAAGTGCATCCATATCCCCACCACCAGTGCAAGTATTAGGACTAGTAGTCAAACAGCAACACACACAGATCTGTCACTTCCAGGCACTACGCCCCTCTGGCCACTCACTCGCCAAACAGTACAGGCACACAGAGACAAACGGAGGTCAGGGAATACAGTATACACGTGGGAAGAGTGAATGGGGAGGGATAGGGGGAGAGGGAGGGGAAGGGGCGATAGAGCAAAGGAGTAGGAGTAAGGAACGGTGAAAGGGTAAGACACAAAAAGAGGCAGGGCACACAGACGACCGTCACAGGTACTGAACACGCTCGGCTTTCTCTCTGCAACCACCACTTCAGCTCTTCCACCAACAATATCGCCACTCTCCAACTACACACAATCGCTAATGGGTCTAAAGACGATTTCCTCCTTGCTCTGGTCGCTTTTATTTCGGGTCCATCATATTACGCCCATCTTCCCGCCCAACCAGAGCCCTTTCGCTATTCGTTATATGTTGTACCCGTCCACGTTGTATCACCGCCCCTAACACGCCCCCGACACGCCTCTTATTTGGGCGTTTTTACGTCCACGTACGAGCGACACGGACGCACTGAAACATTGCTTTCGATTATATGGATTTACTCGTTTTTGTGAGATTAACGTCCATCTCCCGATTTAGGTCGGCTCTTGGGCGTTTTTCTCGTTCGATTATAAGCAGGCAAGTATGATTGACCATATTTATAATTCTCAACATAGAGCAATCATAAAACACAAATCAAACCTCACAATCTTTATTACACATAAGTATATGGAACATAAAACATCTTTAAAAAATCAATTCACAGTAGGGATGTGCAGGTAAAACAAATTATTTTGTTTAGGTTTCTGTGCTGTTTGTAGGTTTTTAAATATTGTTTCATTTAAGAACATAAGAGTTGTCATACTGGGACAGACTGAAGGTCCATCAAGCTCAGAAACCTTTTTCCAACAGTGGCCAATCCTGGTTACAAGTACCTGGCAAGATCCCAAAAAAGTACAATACATTTTACACTGCTTATCAGAGAAATAAGCAGTGGATTTTCCCCAAGTCCATCTTAATAATGGCTTATGGACTTTTCCTTTAGGAAGCTAGCCAATCCTTCTTTAAACCCCGCTAAGCTAACTGCTTTTACTACAGTCTATGGCAATGAATTCCAGAGTTTAATTACATGTTTTATAAATTTTCGTTTTGTTTTGTGTTTATAAATGTTTATTTCAGGGCAATTAAGAGGTAGCTGCAGCTGTTGCCCAAACAAAAAAGAAAAACCCATTTGTGGCAAACCACCTCAACCCCCCCGATCACAACCTGAATCCCCAATGACAACCTGCACCCCCCCCCCCCCCTTACAGTATCACCTGACCCACTCTTGACTGGCATCAGAGTTAGGCAATGTATTCCCACCCACCTCCACTCCCCACCAAAGAGGAAGTTGGCATCCCCTGGCACTCCTCAGGGTTATCATTGGTGGTATAGTGTCAGAACAGGAATGATACTGCTTTTCCCCCAGCATCATTGCGCTAAGGCAGAGGTAGCTGTAGCCTGTTGACGGGAATACCAGAAACTGGAGTATTAGAAGCAGGAGGCTTTGAAAGATGGCTTAAAGTCACAGACTTAACAATATTTGGAGCATGTGAGGGCACTCAATACCTGAGGGTCATAGCAGTTACAAAGTTTTTCATATTGCACAGAAATGGACTGTTCTAATCCAGCAGAGGAATAATTTAGCACAAGGTATTTCTTTGAGGAAGAAGCAATAAAGCCCACTTGGGCCTCTTCTGTAAGAAACTTCTGTGGGCATGCCAGGAATATGTAGAAATGCCAAGATACCCAGATCCAGGAGGGAGACATTTTATTCAATCCTGGTTTTAAATTTACACCTCAAATAAATGTGAGATTTGTAGTCCCTGATTCTACTCATTAAAATTCTATAATGTCTCTTGGTAGGGTTGTCAGAAAGCTAGGTCTGGCCTTTAGTCTCCCCTTTTGAACTAGGTAACTTGAGAGCTCTGCTGCTGTGAGCGCTCAAATTTACCTCAGTTCTTCTATCAGCTTTTTTATTTAGGTGATTGAATCAGTCTTTCGGTATCTTTACTTTGGTTTGTTCATTTTCCCTTGGCTATGTCCCTATGGGGAGAGCCTGTTACCCTTTCGATTATATTACATTTGTTGAGAGAGACAAATGGTGCCTCTGCTTAGGCAATCATAAGTACACAAAATGAAACCCTGAGCCCCACAGTGTACTTGCTATAACATTTCAGGATCGGCAGCTACCACAAACACCACATTAAACTCCTCCCACAAACCCACTCCCCACACTCATACGCTCTCTCACCACAAACAGTCCCATACTTATGTAAAGAATCCTGCACAAATACACATGCATGGTCTCAACAAAAGCAGCACAAAACTTAAAAAAATAAAAAGCCCTCAATATTCAGAATAAAGAACGTTTTGTGTACTTCTCGGAAAATACTTTTACATGCATTCTGTCTCAGAGTTCATTCTCACATTCAGCTACTCCTATCATAGGTGTAAAGTGAAGTTGTGTAAGAGCTGAGGGGGAGGTCCATGCATCGGGTCCCGGTTTTCATTCCATGTCTCTCAAGTTTCTTCTATCATTTACCCTACTCTCTTCGTTCTTTCTCCTGTGACCTCTTTGCATCTGAGCCTGCCTCCTGTGTCCTTGTGCCTCTCACTGTCCTTGTGCACTTTCTGTGTCTCCATATCTTTCTCCATGTCCCCTCCAGCCATTATCTTTTCTCTGTCCTCTGTGTCTTCTACTATACTTTCCTAATCTATCCTCTTTGACCTCTTCTGTGCTTCTCTGCCCTCACCTATTAGCCCAGGATGAGACTTGAGCAGCTGGGAGCTACTGTGGTACAAAGGGGTAAGGGAGCACCCCTTCTTTCCAGGTCTTTACTCACAGCATGAGAGAGGAGGCTAGGGAGAGGCAATGCGAGGTCCTTGGCACTATTCCCTCTAAGCCAGTGGTTCCCAAACCTGGTCCTGGAGGCACCCCCAGCCAGTCAGGTCTTTAGGATATCCACAATAAATATTCATGAGATAGTTTGCACGCACTCCACTGCATGCAAATCATCTCATGAATATTCATTGTGGCTATCCTGAAAACCTGACTGGCTGGGGTGCCTCCAAGACCAGGTTTGGGAACCACTGCTCTAAGCTGAGCAGGAGTCCTCCACCTATAGTCCTGCCAATGGGGGTGGGGGTGGGGGTGCTGTTTTACTATCACATTTTTAACAGTGAGCTCTGTGGACTCCAGGGAATCTGCCTGCCCTAGCAATTGAAAACACAATATTGAAGCACTGCCTCCCACTGCAGTGGCATTCCTAGGGTGGCTGACACCCGGGGCGGATCGCCGATGTGCCCCCCCAGGTGCAGTGCCCCCCCCCCCTGGCGAAAGGTCACCTCCTCCCCCGCAAAAGGACACACCTCCCCCCTGGCGAAAGGACACCCCCCAGGTGCATTTTTACCTGCTGGGAGGGGGGGGGTGCCGCACGCCTGTGTGCTTTGCTCGTTCCATGCTCCCTCTGCCCTGGAACAGGAAGTAACCTGTTTCGGGGCAGAGGGAGCGTGGAACGAGTGGAGCAGACAGGCGCACGGCGTGCACCCGGGACGGACTGCACCCACCGCCCCCCCCCCCCAGAGGAACGCCACTGTCCTACTGGCAGCAAAGCAGTTGGAGGACTCCCGCTCAACTTAGAGGGAACAGTGGTCCTCGGTGCTTTTAACCACTATAGAAAGGAAGGTGGAGGAGACAGCACAGGAGAACTGTGCTAGGAACATCTCTGGGGTTTTAAAGACCTATAGGAGAGCAGGTGGGCACACTGATGACCTGCTCTCTCTGCCTTCCTTGTCTTCATACAGGAAGTGATGCTAGGGTGGGAAGGAGCTAGGGGAACTGGACTTTTCCACTGTATAGGTCCACCTCAAACTGGACTGTCTGTTTCAAAATGTGGCAGCTGACAAGCCTAAAGGGAAGTAGTAAGGAATAATAAGTGAGGCTAAGTAGGGGAAATTGTGAAGAGTAAGATGGAAGGGTAAGATTAAGTGGAAAGATGGGTGAGATGGGGAGAAGTGGAGATGCTAGGCAGCAGAAAGTCAGAGGTAGAGAAGAGGAAAAGGAGAAATGAGAGAAGAAAAGTGGGAGGACAAGGAGACACGAAGAAAGAAAAAAAGATACATAAAGTAACATAGGGGAAAAAAAAAAGAGAAAAGGGATTCCAAAGACAAAGAGGAGGAAGATCACTAAACCCTATGATATAAAAACTTTACAACAATGATAAAAAACTATAGGTCAGTATTCAAAGCCATTTATCTGAATAACAGATGCCATTTGGCTAAGCTAGTACAGATCAAAGATACTCAGGGCAATATCCTTACAGACTGCTTTGGCATTATCTGGATAGTGCTGGGATGGAGCTGATAGTTGACCAGAAGGCATTGATACTCAGATTGATATCTGGAGAACTATCCAGATAAAGTTAGGACAGAAACTTGCCATATTAACATTATCCAGTGATCTATCAATATAGTGCTGGCACTGATCATGCTGCATGGATATTGAATGCCGGTCACAATCCGGATACCAGCACAGAATATCCATGTTTTATTTAGCTGATGTGGTCAGTGTTTAAAAACAAAGCTGTCTACGTTGGCTGAACTTTGACTCGACAGTTTTTAGTTTTGGAAGTTATTGGAATATACAGGGCCAGATTAGGGCTGTGAAGCCACAAAGGATATCTCTATGATGCTCCAAGAGAGAGCAAGGGATAACCCTCTCCCTGTCATGTATAATTAAGAAGGTGCATGACTTGCAGCTTTCAGACAGAAAAGATGCGCTTTTTAGAAATATTGGAAATTCTAGTTGTAAATTATTGATTTCTCAAAGGTTTAATACAGTCAGTCTACCAGTAGCTTTTTCTTTTGATGTGATATTGTAGTTTAAATATGTCTTAGTAATTCCTGGCCATTTATATTTAGTCCAGCTGCATTTGGAGTTAGCCCATTTGCACCATTGGTTCTCTTTATTTATTTCATTATTTAGCCTGGCCTTGCAATTAAGCCCAGAACAGTCTATGGCATTTCCTTTGGACAATATATAACGGTCAACACATTGCATGACCATTTCACTTCACAGCCCCTACTGAAGTCAGTAAAAATGCAGTTCAAAAATCTGAGCAGTTATATAAGGGCCTTGCATCTCGATAACATTCAATAGAAATAGCCAAGAAAGACAACTGGGCTGAAGTTAAACATTTCTGACAACTACTGCCAAGATGTGGGACGGGTAGGCAATGGAACAAACAGGATAAATCTGGATAAGTCATTTGTTTGTCCCAGAATTTTAGGCTATCCAAGTTTTTCCTCACAATACACAGAGGGTTTTTTTTGTTAACTATTTATTTAAATATGAAAAATATATATAGTATTCTTTGTTTTAATGATGACAACTACATCAAAAGAAAGGTGCTAGCATATTTCCTGCTAACCTAACATATTCCACATCATGGTAACACCATGTTCCTCGGTGTCACTGCAGTTCATTAGACCCTATCAGTAATGCTGTTGTCCTGTTATGAAACAACTATCAACATTGTAATTGAGCCTTACAGCTGAGTAACAATCAACTTATTTTACATTTTCTCCATACAGCATAAGCCATCCTGCTTTTTGTTTAAACACAAAGTTGGTTCCAAGGGAGATAAGTATCCTAGAAAAGTATAAAGGAAGATGAGACAGAGGTAGAAAATTCCCAGCTGCCAGGTTGCAACCATCAACAGAGAATTAAGATCACTTCTTAAAAGTTTTCACTCAAATGCAACTACAGTGATCAAATATATCCAGTGTGTATATGGATTGTTTTTAACAGAGGAAAAAGAGCCTCAGTACAATGCTGGGAATACTATGCTGAATTAATGAGCTGTGTATCACCATGCTCACAACCAGCTTCACTTTTATCACTGGCTCTTAAAAATCCTCTGTAATAATTATTAAATAATAATTTTTTTACTTATTGATTTTTTTATTGTACTGAGGCTCTTTTCCCTCTATTAAAAACAATCCTTTAACACATTGGATATATTTGATCACTGTAGTTGCATTTGGGTGAAAACTTTTAAGAAGTGATCTTGATTCTCTGTTGGAGGTTGCAACCTGGCAGCTGGGAATTTTCTACCGCTGTCTCATCTTCCTTTATACTTTTCTAGGATACTCATCTCCCTTGGAACAGACTTTGCATCTAAACAAAAAGCATGATGTCTCATGCTGCATGGAGAAAATAAGTTGGTTGTTACTCAGCTGTAAGGCTCAGTCACAGTGTTGACAATCCTTAAACACATTAGATATATTTGATCACTGCAGCTGCCAGGTTGGCAATGCACCTAAAAATTAGTGCTTGCTGCTCAGAGGACCAACCAAGTACTGCAACAAGTCCTGGCAGAGGCAGCACTTTGCCATGATAGAAAAAAGACTAGAAGGGAGAATAAAAAACTATGTACAAAACTATATACAAAAAGTAAAAACAAACAAACAAGAAAAAAACTTTGCTTGGATGGGACTGCGGGAGAGGGTGTTTAAATGTGAAAGTTATCAGATGATGGTCAAAGAGGGGAAGAGCTGAGGTGCAGAAAGTGGAGAGTGAGCAGTAGGAGAAGATAAGATCTAGACAGTGGCCAATCTGGTGAGTAGGGGTAGTGGAGCACAGTTGAAGATTGAAAGAGGATATTAAAGTAAGAAACTAAGAAGCAGTGGCGCTCCGACCGTAGCTGACACCCGGGGCGCATCGCCGATGCAACCCCCCGGGTGCAGCGCGACCCCCCCCCCCCCCGGGTGAAATGACACCTCTTCCCCCCCCCGGGTGCACGCTGCTGGGGGGGGGGTGCTGTGGCGCACGCCTGTTGCCCTGTTTCAGTCCGATTTCGCAATTCGCATGTGTTCACTGCTCCCTCTGAGTCTGCCCCTGAACAGGAAGTAACCTGTTCTGGGGCAGACTCAGAGGGAGCAGTGAACACATGCAAATTGTGAAATCGGACTGAAACAGGGCAACAGGCACGCGCCGCGGCACCCCCCCAGCGGCGTGCACCCGGGGCGGACTGCCCCCCCCCCTTGGTACGCCACTGCTGAGAAGCATAAGAGTCAGAGGGATCATTAACATGAATGTTAAAATCCACAAGAATGGGGGAAGGAGATGAATGTTCAAGAAAGAAGGAAAGCTAGGAGTCAGTCAGTGAGAAAGGAAGAAAGGGACTTATCAGGGCTTTGATAAATGACTGCTATTCAGAGAGGTAAAGGAGTGAATAGATGGATGGAGTAGACTTCAAAGGAAGAAAAGCAGTGAGACTGAAGTGGAAGAAGAGATTGACATCTACAAGAGGGTAAGAATAGTAGCCTGACATCACCTCCAAGGCCAACTAGGCAAGGAGTATGGGAGAAAAGTTAACCTCCATGACACATGCGCAGTTGAAGCAGGGCAAAGCCAAGTCTCAGAGCAAGCAGATGGAGAGTATGAGAGATGAGGTCATGCAAAGGGCCGCCGAGAGGGGGGGACTAGGGGGACAAAAGTCCCCGGGCCCGGGCCTCCGCTTCCCGCCCTCCGTCGCTCCCGAAACTAAACTTTAAGCGCCTCCCTTACCTTTGCAGCAAGCAGTGGCAGACCTCTCCTTCCTTCTGTGTCCCACCCTCGCCTGATGTAACGTCCGTGAGGGCGGGGCACGGAAGGAAAGAGAGGTCTGCCGTTGCTTGCAGCGAAGGTGAGGGAGGCGAGGCGCTTAAAGGTGGTGGAGGGGTTGAGAGAGGGCCCGGCCCAGCGACCTCGGTTGGGGGGGGGGGGGGCAGGGGCGGCCTTGTCCCGGGCCCAGCCCAGTCTCTCGGCGGCCATGGTCATGGATGTAGGAAAGTTTTTGCAGACAGAGCAGGCATTCCACAGAGCACATGAGAAAGGCAGAGAAGAAGGGGAGAGGAGAAGAACAGAAATTAGATTGGAGACATTGTGGTGTGACCTGCATGAATAGGATGAGAGTTGATGTGGAGAACCAGGATTGGGACTGATATCCCCAGCAGACAGAGCAGGAGAAGGAGTAAGAGAGTACAGAGAAGAGTAGGAGACGCATGACAACAGCAACAAAGATGAGATGCACTCAGACAGAGTGGAGATGGTTGAATGAAATGAAGGAAATGTTGAAGGCTGAGAGCTGAGAAGAGGGGAGAAGACAAAAAGGATGGTGAGATGATGAAAGCAGAAGGTGGAGAATGTGTTTCTGTGGCAAACAGTGGTTTCAGATGGAGAAAGAGATTGGAAAGGGTCAGTACCAAGAAAAGAAGCTGTACTGAAGCCATAAGAAATAGCAGAGAGAAAATACAAAGTGTATAGAGAAAATGTTTCTGCGCGTGGCACCTGGAACAACGGCCCTGGGTGGATCAGGGTAGAACTGGGAGTCACCCGGAGGAGGATGTGAGGATATGCAGACGGGCTGAAATGTCTGTGAGGAAAGGGTTAAGAAGTTAGGGATCATCAGCTTGGAGAAGAGATAGCTGAGAGGAGGTATCACAGATGTCTATAGGATCATGAATGGAATGGAAAAGGTAAATAACAATTGGTTGTGTACTCTTTCAAAAAGTACAAAGACTTGTGATCACATCATAACATTACTAAGTACTACAGTTAAAACAAATTATTAAGCTCTGAAATTTGTTGTCAGATGATGTGGGATAAGCAGTTAATGTTGTTGGGTTTAAAAAGGTTTGCATAAGTTCCTGGGGGAAAAGTCCACAAACCATTTTTAAGGTGGACTTGGGAAAACACTGCTTAGCTCAATTTTACCAAAACAGAGTGCTGTATTGAGTCCATCTGCACCCATAAGTACACTTTGGGTCCATCTGTGCTCACATTATGCCTCTTGGTTAATATAGAGGGGCATAATCGAACGGGGTGCCCAAGTTTTCATGATGGCGTCCTCTCAGGACGGCCCCGTAAAGGGGCGGGGCAACCTGTATTATCGAAACAAGATGGGTGTCCATCTTTCGTTTCGATAATATGGTCAGGGACGCCCAAATCATGACATTTAGGTCGACCTTAGAGATGGTCATCCTTATGTCGTTTTTGAGATGGTCGTCCCCGGTTTTTGGCGATAATGGAAACCAAGGATGACCATCTCAAAAACGACCAAATCCAAGCCATTTGAGCATTGGAGGAGCCAGCATTCATAGTGCACTGGTCCCCCTGACATACCAGGACACCAACCAGGCACCCTAGGGGGCACTGCAGTGGACTTCAGAAAAAGGTCCCAGGTGCATAGCTCCCTTACCTTGGTTGCTGAGCCCCCCCAACCCCCCCGCCCCCAAAACCCACAACTGTACACCACTACCATAGGGATGAAGGGGGCACCTACATGTGGGTACAGTGGGTTTCAGGTGGATTTTGGAGGGCTCACATTTACCACCACAAGTGTAACAGGTAGGGGGGATGGGCCTGGGTCTGCCTGCCTGAAGTACACTGCACTCACTACAACTGCTCCAGGTACCTGCATACTGCTGTGATGGACTTGAGTATGGCATTAGAGGCTGGCAAAAAAGTATTGTTAAAGATTTTTTTTTACGGTGGGAGGGGGTTAGCGACCACTGGGGGAGTAAGGGGAGGTCATCTCTGATCCCCTCCAGTGGTCATCTGGTCAGTTCGGGCACCTTTTTGATGGACCAAGTAAAGTTGGCCAAGTGTTCGTCAGGGACGCCCTTCTTTTTTCCATTATCGGCCAAGGACGCCCATCTCCTAAGCACGCCCCAGTCCCGCCTTCACTACACTGCCCACACTCCCCCGTGAACTTTGGTCGTCCCCGTGACGGAAAGCAGTTGAGGGCGCCCAAAATCGGCTTTCGATTATGCTGATTTGGGCGACCTTGCGAGAAGGACGCCCATCTCCCGATTTGTGTCGGAAGATGGGTGCCCTTCTCTTTCGAAAATTCACCTGATATTGTCCATCTGTGTTTCTGAGCCACTTTGGCATGGACTCGTGTTGATATTGGCCAGGTTTAACCTATTTTATGTATCAATGAATCTGTATTTTTATCCCCTGGTGTCCATTGTTTTTGAATGTGGCTTCAGAAGACCATTGGTCTATCCCTACTCTCTTTTGTTCATTATATTTTAACCACACAATTTTCCCATCTTCTTTATCATTCCATTCATAAAATCTGACTTAATAATCACACCTTTAGTTCCTTTTTACATCTTCTTAAAGAGCACTCCTCCCTAATATGAATAGATAGTAGATTCCATAATCTAGGTGTCATGTAGGCAAAAGAAGCTTGTCTTGTACTCCACAACCTTATTTTAGATTATTAGAGAATTATTATTAAGGGCTCTTTTTACTATGCTATGCCAAAAAGTAGCCTTAGTATACGCCTTTACGAGGGTTTCCTGGTGCATGCGAAGGTCATTTTTACTAAAGTCGTGAAATGGCATATTTTCTAGTATTGATGGTCATGCCCAAATGTTAATAAACTGCTTATATGGCTAATTTATGTTAATTTTCATAGACCAATGTTAATAATCACCATGAAATACAAGTGGTCTATGTGATTCACCATTCAAAGATCAAATATTTTTTGTGTTTTTATGAAGACCTCAGCTGGGTTATTTCATGGAACAGTATACTTATAGTCCATTGAAGTAATACCCCCAAATTGTCATTGGTCTTCCTTTTTTTTGTGTGTGTATATAAACTTCTCACTTTTCTTTCTAAACTATCTTTTTTTAATATATTGTTCACCTTATCATATTTGTCTAAAGTCTATGACTTAACTTGACGGTGTCGGTGCCCAGGGGGTACTGCTGGACTGACATGAGCCGTGTTTAACCGAAACATCTGTTTCAAGGAATCACCCCCTAAATAGAAACAGTAAATTAAGATGAAAGATTTTATACAACCCAAGACTGCATTCTTCTTCTGAACTGTATAAAAAAAAATTACATTTTTACTTTTAATCTTCCCAAGTCATCTAAACCGACTGTCATCGCTTTTAGTGGTTAAGATGGCGGCGGCGTGTTTTACCTGATAATTTATAGATCAGCTTGTATATGAGCCCACCAATCATAAGTCTGAATTCAAACCAACAATTTGGGGGTATTATTTCAATGGACTATAAGTATATTATTTCATGAAATAACCCAGATGAGGTCTTCATAAAAACACGAAAATTATTTGGTCGTTGTATTTCATGGTGATCATGCCCAAATGTTCTCATTAGCATGCAGCCATTTAAAAAAATTACCACATGAGCATTTACTGCCACCCACCTTGTAGGTGGAAAGAGCTCAAATGGTATCCCTGCACTAACCATTTTGCACACAGTAATATAGATGCACTAATTGGTTAGTGCAGGAACTTTCATTGTCCACCCATGACACACCCCCTGAAAAACAATTCTAGCGTGCGGTCAGTATGCACACATTTGGAAGTTATCAAGGGATGCAAGAGTGCAGCCCGTGGTACTCCACGTCAAGCTCTATCCCTGGCCGCCTTCAAATCCGGGCTAAAGGCCTACCTGTTTGATGCTGCTTTTGATTCCTAACTTGTCACTTACTCGTAACCTTTATCTTGTCTTCCTCTCTTCAATAGTCCCTTTCCCTATGTGTCCTATCTGTCTGTCCTACCCTTACCCCTTATTTGTACTGTCTGTCCTGATTTAGATTGTAAGCTCTTTTGAGCAGGAACTGTCTTTTCTTCATGTTCAATTGTGAAGCGCTGCGTACGACTGGTAGCGCTATAGAAATGATTTATAGTAGTAGTAGTACTCCATTTTTAGTTGTGTTAGGCACATGTTAACGCCTCATGCTTTATGGGATCACATAGGAAGAAAGATAAAAAGCCTGGAAAGCCAGAATGAGTGTCTCAAATTTAATTCTAGCCACAATAGGGAGCCAATGGTCTTCCATCAGCAAAGGTGTAACTCAATCGTATTTTTGGGCACAAGGATTTACACCAACTGAGACTTGGTGTAAATCCTTGTGCATCAAAAGTACGCACGGATGCCAGTGCAGGCCCCCGTTTGCTGCAGCTTGGAAAAAGGTGCCCTTAGTTCCCTACATATACACATCTCTGATAAAATCATAGAGATATGGATGAGTTGCAACCATCAATAGGGACCATGACTGTTATGTCGTCAGCAGAACTATAAAGATAAGCCCGCAATTTCTCCAAAGTATAGCTCAGAGAAAAGAACTAGGTTACTAGGTAACCTTTTTTCCTTTCTAGCAGCCCGTTTTAGTAAAGACATTCAGATTCTTTTGCTCACTACTTCAAGCTATTTTTAGTTTCAAAAACATATTAAAATTTATTTAAGAAACTTGCTTTGTAATCTAATAATTAGCCTGAATTAGCCTTTTAAAGATTTTTCCTAGTCTTTCACTGAAATGTGAATGTAAATTTATGGATTACATTTTGTGAACTCCTAGAAATGTCCAGCTTCTTTTACATTAGAATCCGCTTTGAACCATAAGGTATTAGTGGAATACAAGTTATATTGTTAATGTTAGAAGAGATATCATCAGACATTACAGTTATACCAATATACAACCCAAACATCTTACTGAAGGCCAGCTAGTAATACAGATACCGTAACTCCTGGAAGTGAACAAGAATTTCAGGGGTCTTTTACTAAAGCTTAGCTTGAATTATCTGCAGCAGGGCCCATAGGAATAAAATGGCCCCTGCTGCAGATAACGCAAGCTAAGCTTTAGTAAAAGACCCCCCCTTCATTTTAAAAATAAAAATCAAGTGCTATAAATAAACACCAGTCCTCCACCCTGTTTTCCTGGTCTTTCAAACATCAAGTTTGAGAGGTCCAGCAGGCATGATTCCTGTCACACTTTCCAAAAACAGGAACTAGGTTAGTGAGCCCTTGGGCCACTGTCGAGGAGCGGCAGTGGCAGGCAAAACCACCCCACCCCAGGAACAAGACAGAACTCAGTTAGGAACAGCAAGACTTCACCTGCACTAGACGCCCTTCCCCAGGAGTTGAGCCCCTGGATGCAGGCGGCCGACAGGACTTTCAGGACAGGGAAGGAACTGGAAGCTGCCAGCAGCCACTAAAACATAGAACAAGCACTGACAAACACAAGACAGAACTGAAAGCTGCCAGGCAGCCACTGAACAAGAGACACAGACAAACAGAAACTAAACACAAAAGACAGACAAGGAACAAGTCTAGGAAACAAACAATAACCCTAAGCTAAACTACACACAGACTAACTAGCATCAGACAAGGAACTAGAATAAAAACCAAGCTAGGCAGAAGTGCAACAAGCACCAACAAACCAGGGCCTTAGGCGATGCAAAGGCAAAGCAGAGAGTTTCCAAATGGCTAATAAGCCCAGCAGCAGCTGAGATTCAGATGCAGCAATCACCAGGCAGTTACGGGTGCTGTGCAGGCTCAAACAAGACAAGCAAGTCTGGCAGGCTGGAAGATCCGGACTGGACTGGGCTGAAATCTGGAACGGGAAACAGCACACAGACAATCCAATGTAGCCAATCTGCTTCTTGCTGGCCTCCCACTTAGTCACCTCTCCCCTCTCCAGTCGGTTCAAAACTCTGCTGCCCGTCTCGTCTTCCGCCAGGGTCGCTTTACTCATACTACCCTTCTCCTCAAGACCCTTCACTGGCTCCCTATCCGTTTTCGCATCCTGTTCAAACTTCTTCTACTAACCTATAAATGTACTCACTCTGCTGCTCCCCAGTATCTCTCCACACTCGTCCTTCCCTACACCCCTTCCCGTGCACTCCGCTCCATGGATAAATCCTTCTTATCTGTTCCCTTCTCCACTACTGCCAACTTCAGACTTCACGCCTTCTGTCTCGCTGCACCCTATGCCTGGAATAAACTTCCTGAGCCCCTACGTCTTGCCCCATCCTTGGCCACCTTTAAATCCAGACTGAAAGCCCACCTCTTTAACATTGCTTTTGACTCGTAACCACTTGTAACCACTCGCCTCCACCTACCCTCCTCTCTTCCTTCCCGTTCACATTAATTGATTTGATTTGCTTACTTTATTTATTTTTTGTCTATTAGATTGTAAGCTCTTTGAGCAGGGACTGTCTTTCTTCTATGTTTGTGCAGCGCTGCGTACGCCTTGTAGCGCTATAGAAAATGCTAAATAGTAGTAGTAGTAGCCACCAGGCCTGGCCACCAGGGGGCGTGATGACTGAGAGCCTGAAACCAGGGCACGACCGTGACAATTCCCTAAGATAATTGTTTTTAACCCAACCTTAACCAGATCTCCCAAACTTTTCACCCAATTTTAACCTATAGCAATCAATGAAGAGGATCATTTTCAAAACAAAAAATATCCAATGAACATCATAAAGTGGCAGGAGGATGATTTTCTCTCAAAAACGACCAAATTGCAATTTTTGACACTTTGATTTTACATGGTTTGTTCCACAGTTTGTCCAAATTTTGAGGGGGCGTGTTGGGGTGTGTTTTGGGCAGGACTTGGCCGGTACCAAAAGATAGACATTTTAATGAAGACATTTTTGGCTAGATATGTTTCAGTCATGACTATGCGGGGCATAATCAAAAGGGGCATCCAAGGTTTCCTGAGGATGTCCTCGCAGGACGTCCCAGCGAAGGGGCGGGGAAAACCATATTATTGAAACAAGATGGACGTCCATCTTTCGTTTCAATAATACGGTTAAGGATGTCCAAATTTAGGTCATCCCTTGAGATGGTCGTCCTTAGACTTGGTCGTTTCTGATTTTCGGCGATAATGGAAACTAAGGACACCCATCTCAGAAATGACAAAATCCAAGCCCTTTGGTCATGGGAGGAGCCAGCATTCATAGTGCACTGGTCCCCCTGACATGCCAGGACACCAACCGGGCACCCTAGGGGGCACTGCAGTGGACTTCATAAAAAGCTCCCAGCTATATAGCTCCCTTACCTTGTGTGCTGAGCCCCCCAAAACCCACTATCCACAACTGTACACCACTAACATAGCCCTTAAGGGTGAAGGGGGCACCTAGATGTGGGTACAGTGGGTTTGTGGTGGGTTTTGAAGGGTTCACATTTACATCCACAAGTGTAACAGGTGGGGGGGATGGGCCTGGGTCTGCTTGCCTGAAGTGCACTGCACCCACTAAAACTGCTCCAGGGACCTGCATGCTGCTGTCATGGAGGTGGGTATAACATTTGAGGCTGGCAAAAAATATTTTTAAAAAACTTTTTTGAGGGTGGGAGGGGGTTTGTGACCACTGGGGGAGTAAGGGGAGGTCATCCCCAATTCCCTCCGGTGGTCATCTGGTCAGTTCGGGCACCTTTTTGTGGCTTGGTCGTAAGAAAAAAAGAACCAGGTAAAGTCATCCAAGTGTTTGTCAGGGACGCCCTTTTTTTCCATTATGGGTCAAGGACACCCATGTGTTAGGCACGCCCAAGTCCCACCTTCACTAGGCCTCCGACACGCCCCCAGGATCTTTGGTCGTCTCCGCCACGGAAAGCAGTTGGGGATGCCCAAAATCGGCTTTCTATTATACCGATTTGGGTGACTTGTGAGAAGGACGCCCATCTTGCGATTTGTGTCGAAAGATGGGCGTCCTTCTTTTTCGAATATAAGCCTGTATGTGACAAACAGGTGCACTAAATGACCTCTGGAGGTATTAAGGCATAAATTCCCTTACTCCTCCAGTGGTCACTAAAGTTGTGAAATAAAGAGTACATACCAGCATCTATGACAGTTTCAGATGTTATGACCTGTCCTATTAGAGCAGCAAGCAGGTCCCTGGAAAAGCCTTGTTGTCAGTGCAATGAATTGTAGAGAAGGGGACCCAGGTCCATATCCCACTCTGTTACAGTTGTGGTGGAAATTGTGAGCCCTCCAAAATCCACTAAAAACCTACTGTACCTACATATAGGTGACACCTGCAGATAAGAGCTATTGTAGTGATATACAATTGGGTTCAGTAGGTTTTTGGTGGGTTTTGGAGGGCTCACCATACAATATAAGGGGTAATAGTGACATATGTACCTGGGAACTTTTATGTGAAGTCCACTGCAGTGCCCCCAAGGGTACCCCACTGCTCTGCTGGGATGTCTGTGGTGGAAGTTGACAAAGAATGTTGGCTCCTCCTACATCCAATGGCTCGTTTTTGTGTATTTTTCCCTTGGTCCTAAAAATAGATGCACTGTGCACAAAAGCATCTAGTAAATGGGCATTTTTGAAACAAAAAGTTGGATATTTGTTTGGTTTGAAAATGGCCATATTCGGTACTGGATTTTTGGATGTTTTTCGCAAAACGTCCAAAATCAGATTTAGATGTCATATGGAAAATGCTCCTCCATGTCTTCTTTTTCTAGGGTCATCTTGTAAAGGGCTGTAACATTCAAAAATCCACACTTAGAATCCACAGTTTCTATCTTCAGAAGTTGTAACTCAGCACGAAATGCCCCCACAATGGATTTCAGCAATTGATGGCATAGTGATGCTTTCCTCTTTACAATTCTTCATCCCTACAATAGCAGAATCAACTATTTAATGCACACAAAGCAATGCATAAAGGAATCCACTAATGACTACAACCTGTTCCTTAAGGGGCCCTTTTACTAAACCACATAAGCATCTACATGTGCCCAACACGCACCAAAATGGAGTTACCACCCGACTACCATGTGGCTCTTGCGGTAACTTCATTTTTGGAATGCGTCCGATACGCGTGTCTTAAAAATATTTTTTTTATTTTTGGACTGCATAATGGACATGCACCAAGTGGCATTGATGTGCGTAGGTCATTACCGCCTGGATTCTTTACCACTAGGTCCAATGGCTGGTGGTAAGGATGTAGACCCAAAATGGACACGCTGCAATTTTGATTGTGCTGCACATCCATTTTCGGCTAAAAAAGGGCCTTTTTCACAGGAGCACTAAAGAATGGATTGGCGCGTGCCCAAAACCTGCACCTTCACTACCGCAAGCCATTTTTTAGTGCACCTTTGTTTAAGGACCCCTAAGTGAACTCCTTCAGCGTGCACGCACACTGCAGATGTTGTGGTCTTCTTAGTAATATATAGGTAGTTTGAGGTCCCAAAGGGCATGGCTAAATCGGGGTTCAAAGCCTATTGCAGGTAATGCGAATTCCAGGAAATCTCCAAGGGAGTGTGGCGAAATAGGAAGTCAGAGACTCTGGCAAGTAATACAACGCACAGACCTCCTAGAAGAGAAGACTGAAGAGATTACACTCAGCCACCACAGTAGTAAATGACCCAATTGAAAACCTGTATGATCTACCAAGAAAATATTTTCTGAATATCATTTCTTGAATGACTAAAGGTAGTTGGCCATGTACAGAAGGTATTTGACACTAGGAGAGATTTTTGCAGTATCCATATATATATTGCTATGGCAGAAATACTTTTTTCCACAGAGGTCTAAAAACCCTGGGGCTGTTAGTGGCCCTGTAACACTAACATCTAGTACTAGGAATACCTTTGCCAGTATTATAACTTTTGCTACATCATATCTTCAGTTTAAAGTAGTAAAGATTACCCCCGAGACCTCTTTTTCTAGATAATGGTCAGGTTCTTCCATTATAGTTACGTATCTCTAATAAGGTAATATTTTCGTCTTGTATGCAACTCATTTAAGTGGTTAGGTTTTAACATATTACTAATGAAATTAATATTGCACTCTGAGAAAACACAGCTTTTAGCCTTGTCAAGAATGCCATACTGTGTAATTGTTTAAAGAGTGATCGGTAATAACAACCTGTCACCTTGCTATTGCATGGGCCATGCACATACATTACTGTCAAATTGTCGGGATTTACATAGACTGCGCTGTGTGCTGGTTTGGGAGAGTCAGATAAACAATGCAAAAATAACACAGTTTGTTCGGCTATCATACCATTTTATTACAGCTGACAACAGCTCACTCTTACTGGCTTCCTGAAGAGTTTTTGTTGTTTTGTATTTTAATAGTTACTACTGAAATCAGCAAGAGATAATATTTCACAGTGCACCATAGTGCAGACTCTGATTTATATTCTATATAAGTTGTCCTTCATACTTGTCCCTTCAGTCTCTAGACTCAAAATTGTCTAGGAAGCAACCAAGAACGTGGTAGTGACTGATGAATCTTACGCACCCTATCCCCCTTATTCAATAAACTTGCACGCTCAAATTTATAACTAGCACACAAATTGGCTTGCACAAGATATAGAATAAAGTCAGATGTATATTTATTTAATTCAATCATTGTGTGTTCATTGGAGTTAACAGCCAATAATTGATTATGGGGTTGTTTTACTAAGGCGTGCCTAAAAGTGGCCTATGCACAGGTCAATTTTTCAGCACACCTGGAAAAATGGCATTTTTTTGTTTGTGGCCAAAAATGGACATGTTGCAAAATTAAAACCATTTTCGGCCTGAGACCTTACCACCACCCATTGACTTAGTGGTGGGGTACAAATGCAATAAATAAATAAATAAGCAGCCAGCACGCATAAACTGCCGATTATCGCTGGGTAAGCACCATGCGGTAAAAAATACAAAATATTTACTACCGCATGTTTTGGGCATGCTTCAAAAATGGAATTACCGCCTGGGGCATGCAGTAGCCAGGCGGTAGTTCCAATTTGGCACACGTTGGACACCCGTAGGCACCTATGCACCTTAGTAAAAGGGCCCTTATAATTGCCCTTAATTATCAACAATTAGCAGTTATGCGCATATCTGCCCTTAGTTGTTGTTCTATAATTTGCATGCTCAAATTCCAGGGGGTGTGGACCTGGGAGGGGCATGGGTGGGTTAGGGTTGTGCAGGCAGTTACGTGCATGGGTTATAGAATACTGCCATATGACCTAGCGTAAGTGCTCACACCTAAAATTAGGTGGGCAAATGCAGACTAATATTCTATAACAGTAGTGGCAAAAACTGCTGTTATAGAATTCACACTTATCATGCATCATCTTGGCACCTAAATGTCAGTGTCCTTTTGAGAATTTATCCTATTATATGAAATTTGGATTAAAAATAAAGGATGTTTAGCACCCAGAAAACAGATGTCCAAGAGCACTAAAGGTGGGGGATCTTTTCTTATGCATAGATAGATGTAGATTCATCAACAGCGCTGCGTAACCCTAGTAGCGCTCTAGAAATGTTAAGTAGTAGTAGTAAGTAGTACATGCAAAATGAATGTGCTTTCCATTCTTTGTGTGACTGTGATCCCATGATTGTAGGCACATAAATTTGTATGACCTCCTGGAGGTGCAGAATAATGTTGCAGCTTTGGAAAGTCCAGCTAGGTTGTGACCCAAACGTGGGTTTTGTGACTGCATTTCATGTTGGAATGTATTGTATTTTGCATGCATTGCCTGTCACCTATTATTTCTCTGTGATTACTCTGTGACCTCTGATGTGAATTACTTAGAGAGGTCACACAGCTATGCAACTTCCTGTAGGGGTTAGACACAGCACATGCAGCACATGGAGCACATGGAGCTCATGATCTCTCCTAACCTGAGAGGATCTATGGTGGTGTGAGCATCCATTACCATCTAAGCACATGGAAGGAGCTGATAATACAAATGTATAGTAATATGTATATATAAGCCTGTCTGATTATAATCTAACTACAAACTGTGAGTAAACAGATGTTTTGTTACTTCAACTTTAAAGTGACTCAGCAGTGGATTATTCAGGGGTGAATGAGAGAGAGATGAAGAAAGAAATTAACATTTCTAAAGCTGAAGCTGTGTGTACTAAAATCTGCTAATTATTTACTACAAATAATCCAACAAAAGGGTTATGGGCCCAGGGCTCAGGAATTGAAAAAGAAGAGAAATATTACCAGGCAGAAAAAAAGGCCACATTTTTCTCTTAAGTTTTAAAGGAAAGATTCAGTCTGTCTCTCTCTCCCCCCACACAGCAGACAGAAGGCTAAGAAAATGGCTGAGGGAGGAAATTCACCATTTTTCTATTCTCTCAAGGTGCCTAGATTAACTGAGTTTAATTATCAACAGTGGGAACTAAGATTCATATGTCTCCTTCGAGCAAAAAGATTAAATATATGCTTAGACCAAGACAGAACAGCTGAAAATATGGCTGAATGGGACAATGCAAACTATTATGTGAAGTGCATGCTTTTGGAAGCTCTCTCAGAGAAACAAGCCATATTAGTGGAGGGAAAAGATACACCAAAGGACATTTTATATAAACTGAGAACTATGTATGCAACTACATATGCAAAGCAGCAACCAATTTGGCTGGCAGAATTGAATGAAACCAAATTAAGGGATAAAAGTAAATGTAATGATCACATTATGCATCTTATGTCTTCATTTCAAAAGCTAGAACTTTCTGGAATTCCCATGTGTGATGCATTGAAAAGAGCATTTCTTTTTACCTCACTATCAAAGAAGTTTGATGTTTTTAGGTCTGTAAATGAGGCCATTGAAGGGCAATCTTTTGAACAGACAACATCAAAACTAAGGCAGGAATGCATAATAAATGATTCTGAGGAGATGTGTTCTCAAAGCAAGTCAGAGAGAAATGAAACAAATTTCTTGGCAAAGAACAGAGGAAGGCGGAGCTATGGGAAAACTCCACCCAAGGGCAAGCTGATTTGCTACTCATGTGGAAAGGAGGGACATGTATCTAAATGGTGTAAGGAAACACAAAACACTCCCTCTAACTCACCTAAGCCAATGGAACTAAAGAATTTTCAAACCAGGAAATGTATGAAGGACAAAGATAAACACAAGGGCTTTCTAATGGCAGAAAAATCTTTGACTATGGTAAATAATAATTCAAATGAAAGTACTTGGATTTTGGATTCAGGGAGCACATGCCATTTAACCAATTGTAAGAATTTCTTTCAGGAAATGTGTCCAGAAGAAGGTATTCTTAAAACTGCAAACGCAGGGACTGCTAAGATCCAAGCAAAAGGTATTGGATTCTTAAAATGCAAAGTGTCTAATGAAGTTAAAGAAATTCCTGTAAGTGATGTCTTGTATATTCCCCAAGCAGTTTGCAATATGCTTAGTGTATCTACATTAGATAAGAAGGGATTTGTGATTCATTTTGAAAACAGTAAGTGCACAATCTCTAAAAATGATGAAGTGTATGCTGAAGCTTTTATGCATAATGATGTTTATAAGCTGAACATTTCAGGTGAAGCCTCACATATGGCGCAAGTAAGGAAGAATGATGGTAAATGTAGTCTGGAAATCTGGCATCGCCGCCTGGGACATCGTGATTCTAAGGTGATCCAGGATCTTTACAGTAAGCAACTAGCCACCGGCATTCAGATAAGTGCAGATGCTGGTAAAATGGAGAAATGCATAGACTGTGTTACTCAAAAAGGTGTGAGACCCTCATTTCCTGCATACACAGGAAATAGGAGTAATAAAGTACTGGACTTAATACACAGTGACTTATGTGGACCGTTTAATATCCCATCATTGGGAAATAACAGATTTGTGCTAATATTCTTGGATGATTTCTCTAGATATTGTGTGGCCTATTTGCTGAAAGAGAAAAGTCAAGTCACAGACATGCTGAAGAAATACGTAGCCATGGTGAGCAATAAATTTGAAAGAAAACCAAAGGTTCTTCAGACCGACAATGGTGGTGAGTTCACTTCACAAAGCATGCGCACATTTCTAGAACAAGAAGGCATTCAACATATCACAACAGTAGCTTATACACCAGAGCAAAATTCTGTTGCAGAGAGAAAATTTAGGTCACTTGTGGAAATGACCAGATGTATGCTGTCAGATAGCAATCTCCCTAAAAGACTATGGGGGGAAGCCATTCTCACAGCAGTGTACCTACAAAACAGAATGCCAACTAAAGGCGCTGAGCGCACACCACATGAGACATGGCATGGTAGGAAGCCAAACCTGTCACACATAAGAACATTTGGAAGTACAGCATATGCTCATGTACCAAAGCAAAGAAGGCATAAGCTGGATTCCACAACAGAAAGGGGCATTTTAGTTGGCTATACTCCAGGACACAAAGGATATAGAATTTTGAATCTGAAAACTGGCATTGTTGGCATAAGACATGTTACATATTTTGATGAAAATAAAAGGGTTGATAAAGGCTGGATTATCCCAGATGAGCCTTATCATCCAGAATATGAAACTAGAACCATAATAGACATGCCAGTGTATATAAATGCCATACCAAGGCAGATGTCTGAAAGCAACTCATCTGTATCTAACGAGGAACAGGCAGAGGAAACAGACACAGAAAGGATCATTGAAGAAGACAGTACAGTTGGAGAAGGGGAATCAATTGGAGAAGAACTCTCAGATTTTGAGGATGCGGAAAGGTCAGACCAACCTGTTGTCAGACGCTCATCCAGGGAAAACAAAGGTGTTCCACCCCCAAGACTGTCTTACCTAACAAAGTCAGCAGAAGCTCAAGAGCCCTTAACATGGGATGAGATTGAGAAAATGTCAGCAGAAGAAGCTGCTGAATGGCGTAAAGCTGCACAAGAAGAAATTGATGCATTGGATAAAAATAATACTTGGATTCTTACAAAATTACCTCCTGGCAAGAAAGCTATAGGATGCAAATGGGTATTCAAGTTAAAAAGGAATGCACAAGGAAAAGTGGAAAGGTATAAAGCCAGATTAGTGGCAAAGGGATATCTTCAAAAATATGGAGAAGATTTGATGAAGTGTTTGCACCTGTAGTGAAACACACGACAATCAGAACACTTCTGAGCATTGCAGTCTCAAAAGGCATGCAAGTCAAACACATTGATGTGAAAACAGCGTTTCTTCATGGAGAAATAACTGAAGACTTGTACATGGAACAACCAACAGGTTTCATAAATACAAAACAAAGACAGCTAGTGTGTAAATTAAACAAAGGTCTTTATGGATTAAAGCAAAGTGCAGAATGTTGGGATGATAAATTGCATGAAATATTGACAAATTTAGGATTTAAGCAAGGTGAAGCAGATAAATGTTTGTACACTAGGTGCACAAATGGACAATATGCATACATTTTAGCTTTTGTTGATGATCTGCTCATTGCAAGCAAAAGTGAGCAAGAGTACAAGGACATTGTAAAGTGTTTAAACCTCAATGTTGAGATAAAAGAACTGGGTAATGTGTCATACTATCTTGGTATAGAAATTGAGAAACAAAATGATGGTTCTTATCTTCTAAGCCAGAAGCAGAAAATAAATGAGCTTATTGAAAGTTTAGGTATGCAAGATGCCCAAGTTGTAAGCACTCCCATGATCACTGATTTTCTGAAGGATGAAACAGTAAGAGAACCTTTACCAGATAACATCCAATATAGATCAGCCATAGGTAAGCTTTTATATCTAGCTACCACATACAGGGCTGATATAGCAAATGCAGTAGGAATTTTGAGCAGAAGGGTCAGCTCACCTACCAAATCAGATTGGACTGCAGTTAAAAGGATGGTAAGGTATTTAAAGGGTACCATTGATTGTAAATTAAAGGTTTCAGCCAATAGTAATCCAAAACTAATATGTTACTGTGATTCAGATTGGGCAGGGGATCATTCTGATTATAAATCCACAAGTGGATATGTGTTTATGTATGGAAATGTACAAATTTCATGGGCCAGTCATAAACAAAGTATTGTGAGTTTGTCTTATACAGAAGCTGAATATGTGGCTGTATCGGAAGCGTGCAGAGAACTGATGTGGATTGAAAAACTTTTGCTGGATTTCGGAATAGCTGAACAGAGACCAATCCAGATAATGGAAGATAATCAGAGCTGCATCCGACTGTCACAGAATGACAAGGTTCAGTCACGCACCAAGCACATCGCAACGAAATACCACAACGTGCGAGAGTTGGTGAAAGAAGGGGTCATCAGTCTACACTATTGTCACACCAGTGAGATGACAGCTGACATCATGACCAAACCGTTACCCAGAGAACATTTTGTGAATCTGCGTATAAAGCTTGGACTTTGTATGAATAAATAATTGCATGACAGTTATGCATGAGAAGGGGTTTGTTGGAATGTATTGTATTTTGCATGCATTGCCTGTCACCTATTATTTCTCTGTGATTACTCTGTGACCTCTGATGTGAATTACTTAGAGAGGTCACACAGCTATGCAACTTCCTGTGGGGGTTAGACACAGCACATGCAGCACATGGAGCACATGGAGCTCATGATCTCTCCTAACCTGAGAGGATCTATGGTGGTGTGAGCATCCATTACCATCTAAGCACATGGAAGGAGCTGATAATACAAATGTATAGTAATATGTATATATAAGCCTGTCTGATTATAATCTAACTACAAACTGTGAGTAAACAGATGTTTTGTTACTTCAACTTTAAAGTGACTCAGCAGTGGATTATTCAGGGGTGAATGAGAGAGAGATGAAGAAAGAAATTAACATTTCTAAAGCTGAAGCTGTGTGTACTAAAATCTGCTAATTATTTACTACAAATAATCCAACATTTCAGGTCCCGACCCCCAGTGTGGGAAGCTGTGGAATAAGGTGATTAATCCAGTTATGACTATTTGGAATGGCACAACTCGGTTATCGTCTCCCTTCTTTTGTATACAGTAGTATGCAATAGTAAACAGAGTGCAGCTGTGCCAAGAGGTTGAATTTAACTTCCTGTTGCGGGTCAGAGTCATTCACAAACTCCATCTAAAAAACTTCTAAAAGAAGGGGAAAAAAACCCCACTCCAAAACCTAAAACAACAGTTGGAGAAGCTTAAAAACGTTAAAAAAGCTTGAAATACCAAAAGAGTCAGCAAAACATGAGCATATTTATTTATTTATTTGTTGCATTTGTATCCCACATTTTCCCACCTATTTGCAGGCTCAATGTGGCTTACATAGTACCATGAAGGCGTTTGCCAACTCCGGTAGAGAAGCAAATACAAAGTGATGTTATAGTTGAATAAGATTCATATGTTACAGACACATTGGGAATCGTAGAGCAGAAGAGTTATGTGGAGGGGCATTTTCGAATGGGGATGACCTTCTCTAAGGGCGCCCAACTCTAAGGACGGTGCCGCAAAGGGGCGGGGCAACGCGTATTATTGAAACAAGATGGACATCCATCTTTCGTTTTGATAATAAGGTCGGGGACGCCCAAATCCCAACATTTAGGTCGACTTTAGAGATGGTCATCCTTGGTTTTCAGCGATAATGGAAACCAAAGACGTCTATCTCAAAAACGTCCAAATCCAAGCCCTTTGGTCGTGGGAGGAGCCAGCATTTGTAGTACACTGGTCCCCCTGACATGCCAGGACACCAACCGGGCACCCTAGTGGGCACTGCAGTGGACTTCAGAAATTGCTCCCAGGTGCATAGCTCCCTTACCTTGGGTGCTGAGCCCCCCAACCCCCCCCCCCAGGTCTGCCTGCCTGAAGTACACTGCACCCACTACAACTGCTCCAGGGTTCTGTATTCTGCTGCGATGGACCTGAGTATGGCATTTGAGGCTGGCGAAAAAGTATTTTTAAACTTGATTTTTTATGGTGGGAGGGGGTTAGTGACCACTGGGGGAGTAAGAGGAGGTCATCCCCGATTCCCTCCGGTGGTCATCTGGTCAGTTGGGGCACCTTTTTGAGGCTTAGTCTTGAAAAAAAATGGACCAAGTAAAGTCGGCCAAGTGCTCATCAGGGATGCCTTTCTTTTTCTATTATCGGCTGAGGACAACCATCTCCTAATCACGCCCCAGTCCCGCCTTCGCTACTCTGCCAACACTCCCCCGGGAACTTTGGTCGTCCCCGTGTTGGAAAGCAGTTGAGGGTGGCAAAAAATTGGCTTTCAATTATGCCGATTTGGACAACCTTGTGAGAAGGACGCCCATCTCCCGATTTGTGTCGAAAGATTGGCGTCCTTCTCTTTCGAAAATAAGCATGACAGTGTTCATTATGAGCTTTAGTAACATTGTGTTGCAGGGTTCAGACACTTAAGTTGGGTCAGTAGGGTATGCCTTTTTGAACAGGTTGGTCTTTAGTAATTTCCGGAAGTTGAGATGGTCGTACGTTATTTTCACAGCTTTTGGAAGTGCATTCCACAGTTGTGTGCTTATGTAGGAGAAGCTGGATGCATAAGTTGATTTGTATTTGAGTCCTTTACAGCTTGGGTAGTGGAGATTTAAGTATGTATGTGTTGATACGACTGTGGTTCTGGTTGGTAGGTCTATGAGGTCGGACATGTATCCTGGGGCTTCGCCATAAATAATTTTATGGACCAGGGTGCAGATCTTGAAAGCAATACGTTCTTTGATTGGGAGCCAGTGCAATTTTTCTCGGAGGGGTTTGGTGCTTTCAAATTGCGTTTTCCAAATATAAGTCTGGCTGTTGTGTTTTGAACAGTCTGAAGTTTCTTTATGAGCTGCTCTTTACATCCAGCATAGATTCCGTTGCAGTAGTCAGCATGGCTTAGTACCATTGATTGTATCAGGTTGCGGAATGTTTCCCTCGGGAAGAATGGTTTCACGCACAAAAAGTGCATATTTGATTAGATGATGTCATCTCTTTAAAAAAAAAACCTGTAAAACAAGTCTCTAACAAAGGTTAAAATGCACTAGAATCTAAAAAAAAACTGCTGGACAAGCTTTAAAATTTAAAAGAAGCTTAAAAATCAAAGAAATCTTCAAAAATTGAGCATACTCAAAATCGTGCATATTTGATCAGGTGATATCATCTCTTTAAAAAGCCTCTACATCAACCTTTAAAATATGAAATAAACTTAGAAAACAAAGAAATCATCAAAAATAGAGCATACTCAAAAATGTGCATATTTAATTGGATGATATCAGAATGGGGAAGATATAGAAATACAGACACAAGTAATATCAGCTCACAGAGAAGGCACTGAGCAATTCAAAATCTCCAAAAATATAAAAATAAAAACCAAAAACTAGGATTAAAAGATGGCGGGCAAGCACCGACATTATTAAAATAACTTAAACCAATAATGATAAAACAACAAATTGATAAACCTCAGTTTTTGATGACTCTTGGTTTTTCAAGCTTATTTTACACTTTTAAGCTTGTCCAGCTGTTTGTTGTCTTAGGTTTTGGAGTGTTCTTTTACCCTTCTTTTAGAAAAAGTTTTTCAGAGGGAGTTTGTGAGTGAACTCTGACCTGCAACAGGAAATTCAGTCTCTTAGTCTTGGCACAGCGGCACTCTACTATTGAGAAAGGAGGAGACATGCTTTTTATCTTGCTGCTAGCTGTGAGTATTTTGTGCTTCCACATTTGTCTTTTGATATGGCTCTCTTATTTGATTTCTTACATTGATGTCCTTTTTGTTTTTACTGTTCTTAGGCTGAGCTGTTTTCAATGCTACATCTACTAACTATTAGGTGTTTATGTCCTTTGGGACCCTAATAGGTATGTGTCCCTTTTAATGTTTTAACCTTCAAAATTGACTTTGTTTTCTTTAGATATCATTTGGATTTTAATGTTCAGATGCCTATGATTTAATTAACATATTCTTTGTGCATTATTTTTTATCTTGTGCATTTGAATTTATAAGTGTTGAGAGTTTGTGCTTTTTAATATTAATATTAAGTACAGTGGTGTGCTGGAGCCGGCTCTGTCCGGCTCGCAAGAGCCGCTTGTTAAATTTTGACAGCTCTTGCGAGCCGGTTGTTGTTGGGGGCGAGTTGGCTCCATTAGGGGAGGTAAGCATGGCAGGAGGGCGCCATCACAGGCCATGCTTACCTCCCCTGCCGTTCCGAAGCATGTCCAACGATGTCCTTCGCCCCCACCCTCCCCTCCCGCTCCCATCCGTCTTTTTTTAATTACCTCCTTCGAAGCGCACGTGATTTAAAGCCCTGCTGCATGCTGGCCTTCTCTCCAGGCTTTCCCTGCTTGCTTCAGTGATGTTTGCGCCCTTAGTCCCGCCTTCTGACGTCATTCTGACGTCATTTCCTTTTTCTTTGAAGGCGGGACTAAGAGCGCGAACATCACCGAAGCAAGCAGGGGAAGCCTGGAGAGATGGCCAGCACGCAGCAGGGCTTTAAATCGCGTGCGCTTCGAAGGAGGTAATTAAAAAAAGACGGATGGGAGCGGGGGAGGGGAGGGTGGGGGCGAAGGACATCGTTCATTGGACATGTTTCGGAGCGGGAGGGAAGGGCAGGAGAGGGAGGAAAATCACTGGGCATAGATGGGTAGAGGGGGAAGGGGAGAGATTTGCTGGGCATGGATGGGGAGAGGGGGACAGGGGAGAGATTTGCTGGGCATGGATGGGGAGAGGGGGCAGGGGAGACACTTTCTGGGCATGGATGGGGAGAGGGGGCAGGGGAGAGATTTGCTGGGCATGGATGGGGAGAGGGGGCAGGGGAGAGACTTGCTGGGCATGGGTGGGGAGAGGGGGGCAAGGGAGAGATTTGCTGGGCATGGATGGGGAGAGGGGGCAGGGGAGAGACTTGCTGGGCATGGATGGGGAGAGGGGGGCAGGGGAGAGATTTGCTGGGCATGGGTGGGGAGAGGGGGGCAAGGGAGAGATTTGCTGGGCATGGATGGGGAGAGGGGGCAGGGGAGAGACTTGCTGGGCATGGATGGGGAGAGGGGGGTAGGGGAGAGATTTGCTGGGCATGGATGGGGAGAGGGGGGCAGGGGAGAGACTTGCTGGGCATGGATGGGGAGAGGGAGGCAGGGGAGAGAGGAGAGTTTCAGGACATGGATGGAGGGGAGAGCAAGAGAAATTCTGGACATGGATGGAGGGGAGAGAAGGGAGAGAGAAGAAATGCTGGGCATGGAGGGAAGATAGAGGAAGGAGATTAGATGAGTGAAAAGGAATTGAGGAGAGAAACTGCACATGGATGGAGAAAATAGGAAGAAGCTAGATCCACTGGACAGTCAAGTCTGCGGAGGACCAGAAATGAAGAAGAAAGGAGGAAAGAAAAGAAATAAATGGAAAGGAAGCCCTGGAAACGGAGTCAAGGGAACAGATAGAGAGCAGCAGAATCAGATACTGGACCAGCATGATCAGAGAAACAAAGTCACCAGACAACAAAGGTAGAAAAAAATAATTTTTATTTTCATTATAGTGTTTGGAATATGTCCACTTTGAGAATCAGGTGCTGAACGTTAAAAGTTTATATTTATTTACTTATTTATGGCATTTTATCCCATATTAAACATGAACTAGATTGGAACCTGGGATCATTACATTTTTTTTCCTGGAGAGAGTAATGCATTGCCTCCCCCCCCCCCCCCCCCGGCTATAGCCAGCTCTGCAATTTTGGAGGGGCGCCGAGGTGGACGGGGGGGGGGGGGGGGCGCCGAGGTGGATGGGGGGGCACCGAGGTGGACGGGGAGGGGGGGCGCCGAGGTGGACCGGGGAGAGAGCCTGTTGTTAAAAATTTACCAGCACACCACTGATTAAGTATATATGTACTAACATTTTTGAATTATATCAATTATTAGTATGTCTCAATTGAGAATTGATAATCTTGTTTTTAGCGTGTATATTAATTTTGAGACAGTATTTTATTTTATGGTTTAGTTATTTTTCATTTTTAATAAATGTATGTTTTTAATGTTTTGCCACACAGTTGATAATCCCTGCCACATCTCTAGAGAGGTGAAACGTAGCCACATCAGGTTGTGTTTTAAAGGACTGCAATGCCCCTTTTTGATACAGTATTAGTGTTGGGTGTACTTCATGTTAAAATCCTGCATTATAGTTCATTAAGCCCAAACTTTCACTAACTTTAAAGGGTCCCTTTGTTATTAGTTGATTGGAGGCCAGTGCGGCCTACCACTGTGAGAATTACACATCTCCTGAGGTAATCAGAATTCTTCTTGGTGCTTCTGCTGTTGTTGCTTGATTTCTCTTCTGTGCTCGTGAGAAAATTCATTTGGTTCCATCTCTTGGATACAGCCTGCTCCTTTTCTTCTTTCCATTTATTAATACTGTGGCCTATTTGTTAAAGTGTGTTACTGTGTGGCATGTCTCTGTCTCTCTGGGTATGTCTCTGTAAATTTTTTTATTTGTTTTCAGAGTGTGAATGGGCATAGCAGTTTGGAACACGGATAGTGAACATGATACATTTAAGCTGCAATGGAGTGCAACTGGGGTGTATGTGTATAGGAAAGGGATAGGTGAGGAAGGTGATTTGAGGAATGAAAGAGTTAGAGAGGGAGCTGTTTGGGGGAGGGATATTTATAGGGGTAGAAACCCCTGCTACCGTATCACAAAATTTGACTGGTTTACACCTGCGGGATACGTGAAAGAAATCAACTATCCTGTAGTGCCTGGCTTTACAATACAGAGACCTTTGCTACACCTAAACAGGCCCAAGTCCTGTTAAGAAATCATGGGTGCAATACAAAGACTGGCAAATGCAAGACTTTTGGCTCAGTCTCATCTGAGTTCTAAGAAAGTCCCCAGAACTAATGCATAAGATTGGTAAGCACCCTGAATTCTAGGGAAACACCAAGAATAACATCAAAAGCTTGATCTTTGGCCTCATTGGAGCCAGAGTTCCAAGAAATGCATCTCAAATGATGTCAAAGACAGTTCTGTGGTTTCTCCAACCAATCACCTTCTGAAATGTCATCAGAACATCTGGCATTGATGACATCAGATATGGTGTAAAAGATGGACATCTTTAGCTGGAAGGTACCTTACCTTTTCTGCTCTTAGCCTCTCTAGACTCATCTGACTTTCGTCTGAACTATCAGTTCACTGAATACCTGAGCCTTCCAGAAGTGAGCTCTGTGTGCAAGAAGACAAAGCCCTGCTTCTCCAGTCATCCTTGAGAGATGCTGTCAACACATTCAGGTTGTATGGTCAAACACTATGATTGGTAACAGATAAAGTGTGTGTTTGAACTTACTAATTTCTGATAAGTGTGAGCTTTCTTTTCAATGAACCTTATTTCTGAACATTTCTTCCATGTGATTTTTCCATTATTGTAAATAGCTTTTTACTCTATGTAAATAGTTAAGTAAAAAAGATTCTTAGTATTCTTATCAGTTAGCAATAGAAATGATAAGTAGGGAGGAAAAAGCCTCAAGAAGCCTACAGCTATTAGTGGTCTGATTTTTGATGTAGCTGGAAAAAAGAAACTGTACAGCTAAGTATTTAAAGCTGGTATTTTTGACAAATCTGTTAAATTTCATAATTTGCATCTAACTTACCAGGGAGGGTTTTTTTTGCCAATGATAATGAAGCCCTGTCTTTCAGCTAATATCAGTGAGCTTCTTGAGGCTTTTTCCCCCCTACTTATCATTTCTATTGCTTACTAATAAGAATACAAAGAATCATTTTTTTTTACTTATTTTGCTAGGCATTTTTGATTCTTTTTCTCATTATTTTAATAGTTAAGTAAATACATTTATTATTCTTTTTGTAGTTATGTGCATTTGTGGTCCATCAGTACATAGACAAAGGAGTGAGAACTCAAGATTGCTTATAGGAGGCGTGTTTTCACATAAAGATAATAATTCTAGAGTGCTAACAAAAAATATTCTTTGCACATCTCTACCTAATTATTGTACTACTCCTATACAGTAATGGGAAGCATACAGATGAACAGCAGTGGTGGTGGTAGGTAGCCTTAATAGAAGGGGACAGTGGCATTAGTCAACATAGGGGAGGGAAGATGATAGAGGTAGTCAGTTTCTCCATACCCTCTACCTTAGCTAAGTGTTGGACAAATTGCTCTGCTCTGTCCTGTCTTTCACCTGTGATAAGCACTGTTCCCCCCCAGCAGGGGCGTAGCCAGACCTTGGTGGGAGGGGAGTCCAGAGCCCAAGGTGGGGGGGGGCACAGTTAAGCCTGCCTCCCCCAGTCGCCTCCCCCCCCCGCCACTTTGGACCCTCTCCTGTCACTGACCCCCCCCCCCGCCACCGCCGCCACTGCCCCTGCCACCAGGTACCTTTGCTGGCGGGGGTCCCCAACCTCCGTCAGCCGAAGTCTTCTTCAGCACCGGTCAACTTCGGTGCCTTCGCTGTTGATCTGACTCCTGACATCCTCCGTGCACGTCCTGTATGTAGCCCTGTGCAGGACGTGCACGCAGGACGTCAGGAGTCAGAAACAGATCATCAGCGAAGGCGCTGGAGTCGACCGGCGCTGAAGAAGACTTTGGCTGGCGGGGGTCATTATTATTATTATTGTTTGCATTTGTATCCCACACTTTCCCACCTCTTTGCGGGCTCAGTGTGGCTTACAATAAGAATAATGAAAATACATTTGTTACAACTTGGTTATGGGTTATATTGTACAAGGTATGCGAGATAATCGAATTATCATTAGGGATATCACAATGGGACATCAACATTGGAGACTCTTGCCAGCAAAGGTACCTGGCGGTGGCGAGGGAGGGTTGGCGGCGGAAACGGGGGGGTCGGAGGCAGGAGGGGGTTCCAAAGTAGAGGGGGCCAGGGCTTAATCTGTGGGGGCTCGTGCCCCCATGGCCCCACCTAGATATGCCCCTGCCCCCCAGTACTGTGCCAAAGGCTGTGTAAGTGGTGTGCCACACAGGGTGCAAATACAGAGGTGGCACAAATATAGAGGGTGGTGCAAAAATGACTCTCAGAGCACTGTTTAATTGGCAGCCATGGCAAAGGGGAGAGGGGGAGAGCTGGTGGGTGAGTTGCACAGGGTTCAGTTATCGCTTTGTACAGTCCTGTGTCTGCCTGCCCTCTGGCTGGACTGAATGTTGCACTTCTTGAGGCTTGTTGTGAAGGGTGTGTGAAAGGGCTAAATGCCCAATGTCAGATCACCCCTCTCAACTGCTGTTCAATACAAAGGACAGAGCAGCAGCTGCTCACCACAGCATCAGGTGAACAGTCTCTCTAACTCAGGTTTGCTGGCTGTTGCCCAAGCACTGTATCTGACAGTCCTTCTTACATAAGTACATAAGTATTGCCATACTGGGAAAGACCAAAGGTCCATCGAGCCCAGCATCCTGTTTCCAACAGTGGCCAATCCAGGTCACAAATACCTGGCAACATCCCAAAAATGTACAAAACATTTTATACTGCTTATCCCAGAAATAGTGGGATATTGCTGAGACATTGTTTAGATCACATAGGAGGGTGAGAGGTGGACAGCTACAAGCAGTGTTGTACAGGCTCATGAGGATATAGGCAATTGTTGAGGATGCTTTATCCTGTAACTCGGGGTTGCTGACTATAGGGTTGTTGTGGAGAATGCTGGCTTTGTCACAGGGAAGATTGGGGAGAATAGGAACAATGCTACAATCCTTGGTCCTCATAAATCCACAGGAGTCTGAAGGCAACCAGAATTCAAAGGCTGGCTTTTCCATTTTGTTTTAGGTCTGCATCATTCTGTGCATAAGTTATATTCCTGCATTCTTTATTTGGTTACAATGGAGCCCATATTCAGACCATAAGAGTTAGCCAGGCTGCCTCCTGTGGTTGGCGGCGAATCAAGAAATTCAATGCCAGACCATATCTGGCGACTGGCACTGTATTTCCTTTTTTTTTGGCCACTATGCACATAGTTGGTTAAGCCAATATTCATCAGCTGTCTGATTAAGTTATAGCAGCCAAAGATAGACCTGCTATTTATGCTGGTCTATCTGGCTGCTAAGCTTAACTGGTCAGCCAATGGATATTGGCGCTAACGAGCTATCAGGCTTATTTTCTAAAGGGATCGCCGACGATCTTCTGACACAAATCGGGAGATCGCCGGCGATCTCTCAATCCCAGCCAAATCGGTATTATCAAAAGCTGATTTTGGCGAGCCCCAATTGCTTTTTCATTGTGGCGCCGGCCAACCTTCAAGGGGGCGTATTGGTAGGGTAGCGAAGGCGGGAAGGGGGTGGAGTGGGGCAGGGTTACGAGATGGCCGGCTTCACCTTATTATGAAAAAAAAAAACGCTGTCTCGAACGAATATTTCGCCGGGCGGACTTGGTCCATGTATTTTTAGGACCAAGTCCCAAAAAAGAGCCCCAACTGACCAGATGACCACCGGAGGGAAGCGGGGATCACCTCCCCTTACTCCCCAAGTGGTCACCAACCCGCTCCCACATACACAAAAAAAAATTAAAACATTTTTTGCCAGCCTGTATGCCAGCCTCAAATGTCATACCCAGCTCCCTGACAGCAGTATGCAGGTCCCTGGAGCAGTGGGTGCACTGCACTTCGGGCAGGTGGACCCAGGCCCACCTCCCACTACCTGTTACACTTGTGGTGGTTAATGTTGAGCCCTCCAAAACCCACTGTACCCACATTTAGGTGCCCTCCTTCACCCCTTAGGGCTATGGTAATGGTGTAGACTTGTGGGCAGTGGGTTTTGGGGGGGGGGATTTGGGGGGCTCAGCACACAAGGGAAGGGTGCTATGTACCTGGAAGCTAATTTTGTTTTTTTAAAAGATTTTTTAAGTGCCCCCTAGGGTGCCCGGTTGGTGTCCTGGCATGTCTGGGGGGGCCAGTGCACTACAAATGCTGGCTCCTCCCAGGCCAAATGCCTTGCATTTCGCCGGGTTTGAGATGGCCGGGTCTGGTTTCCATTATGGCTGAAAATCGGACCAGCCATCTCATCTAAACCCAGCAATCTGCTGGTGATCCGCCGGTGATCCTATTCTAAACCCGGCGAGTGATTTGGCCGGCGCCAAGCGTATTTCGAAAATACGCTTGGCTTCGCCTGCTTACGGCACCGGCCCTGAAGATGGCCGGCCATCAATTTCGCCGGCGCCATTCGATTATCCCCCTCTATGTCATCTGACACTGCTGGAGACCAGGCTAGCTGGTAACGTGCATTATTCTATAAAGTTTATGCTCCTAAATGTACTCTCCTAAAATTTATGCTACTAAATTTATTAACATAATTTGTGCTCCTAAATTACAAGCATAATCTATGATCCGAAATAGATTACACTCATAATTTAGGAGCATAAATTTAGGAGCATAAACTTCATAGAGTAATTCCCTAAGCACTAATATTCAGCCGAGATAGCCAGCTATCTCATGCTGAATATTAGCACTTATCTGGCTTAAGGCTATTTAACTGATCAGGAGCTGTTGCTGACCGGTTAAATAGCACTAATTATTGGGCGGAATAAGTCAGTCCTGTATGTGGCAGAGATGATAATTTCTGCTATCATGTAGGGCCTCTTTAACTAAGCCGTGTAGGCGCCTACACGCGCCCAACGCATGCCAAAATAGACTTACCGCCCGACTACCGTGTGGCACTTGTGGAATTTCATTTTTGTTGTGCATCCACTACGCGCGTCTGAAAAATATCTTTTTTTCCAGCGTGTGTAGCAGACGCGCGCCACGTGACATCTAACGCACAGAGGTCATTACTGCCCAAATTCTTTACCGCTAGGTCTATGGCTGGTAGTAAGGTTAGAGACCCAAAATGGACGTGCAATAATTTTGATTTTGCCGCACGTCCATTTTCGGGGAAAAAAAGAGGCCTTTTATACAGGTGCGCTGAAAAATAATTCTGCACACGCCCAAAACCCACGCCTACACTACCACAGGCCACTTTTTACTGCAGCTTTGTGAAGGGACCCTGTAATTTGTTGGGGAATCTGTAGCCGGTTCCCCTTTTCTTGCTCAGTCCCTGTGCTCACTTGCAACCCTCTGCTGCCACCACCTGCAGTTTCCCTCAAACCACTTCAAGGTGTGGAGTGGCCTAATGGTTAGAGCACCAATCTAGACATATAGAGGTGCCCGGTTAAAATCCCACTGCTGCTCGTTGTGATCTTGGGCAAGTCACTTAATCCTCCATTGCCTCAGGTACTTAGATTGTGCCCTCCAGGGATGGGGAAACACCCAGTGTATCTGAATGTAACTCAACTTGAGCTACTACTGAAAAGGTGTGAGCAAAATAAAAACAGGTAATCTATTAGGTAAATTTGAAGCAAGAAGCCAATGAAAGAATCAGTTGGACCAATAGATGATTGAGGGGTAAAAGGGATGCACAGGGAGGACAAGGCCATAGCAGAGACACTATATGAATTCTTTGCTTTTGTCTGTGACTTCTGTTCCTGGAACAGTGCCGTAGTGAGGGTGCCTGACACCTGGGGCGGGTCGCCGCTGCGCACCCCCCCCCCCGGGTGCAGGGCACAGCGCACCCCCCTCCGAAGCGCTCCCCCCCGAAACGCACCCTTACCTTGCAGCGGGGGGCAGGCAGGAGGGCCGATCCGCCCCCAGTGCACATCACTGGGAGCTGCGTCGGCTCTGCTGCTTCCCTGCTTTCTCTGCCCCGGAACAGGAAGTAACCTGTTCCAGGGCAGAAAGAGCAGGGAACCAGCGAGCTGACACCCCCCCCAGCAGCATGCACCCGGGGCGGACCGCCCCACCGCCCCCCCTTCCTACGCCACTGTCCTGGAATGCTTTTTTTTTACTTTATTTTTTTAGTTTTACATTATATTCACAAAACAATCTGTGATATAAGAAAATAATACAAATGCTAAGGGAAATAAATGCTTATTAATAAAAACTAATCAAAACATTCATCCACAATATATAGGCCAAGATTAAGGGGTCCTTTTACTAAGCTAAAAAGTGACCTTAGTGTGCCCTTACATGGGTCTTTCCTGCATGCTAAGGCTACCGGAAAATGACTGATTTTCCATTTTCCAAATTACTGGCCATATTTTAATGTTGCCGTTAGAGTGCGGCCATTAACAAAAATCAGTTAGCACACAGTAATGCAGACATGCTGATTAACGCAGAAAAACCCATTCTCTGCCCCAGACATGCCCCCTCTGTGAACAAAATAAAAATTAATTATTATTATAATCAATGTTTTCTTTTAGGGTGGAGTCAAGATAGAGAAACATAGAATCATGATGGCAGATAAGGGCCAAATGGCCCATCCAGTCTGCCCTTCCTCAGTAACCACTAGCTCCTCCTTTTCCTAAGGGATCCCATGTGCTCTCCCATGCTTTCTCAAACTCTGACTACTACTACTACTACTATTTATCATTTCTATAGCGCTACAAGGCATATGCAGCGCTGTACACCATACACAAAAAGAGACAGTCCCTGCTCAAAGAGCTTCCAATCTAGATAAGACAGGAAAACAGACAGTACAATTAAGGGTAAGGGAATAAAGAGGTGAGGATAAAGGACAGGGCAAGTGAGTAATGGTTAGGAGTCAAAAGCAGTGGTAAAGAGGTGGGCTTTAATTCTGGACTTGAAAACGGCCAAAGACGGGGCTAGATGTACAGGCTCAGGAAGTCTATTCCAGGCATGAGGTTCAGCAAGATAAAAGGAACTAGAATTAGCAGTAGAGGAGAAGGGGATGGATAAGAGAGATTTTTCTACAGAATGGAGTACTCAAGGGGGGGGGGTGTAGGGAGAGACGAGACTGGAGAGGTACTGGGGAGTGGCAGAGTGAATGCACTTATAGGTCAATAAGAGAAGCTTGAACTGAATATGGAAATGGATAGGGAGCCAGTGAAGTGACTTAAGGAGAGGGCCAACGCGAGCATAGCGACCCTGGCAGAAAATGAGCCGTGCAGCAGAGTTTTGGATTGATTGAAGAGGAGAGAGATGGCTAAGAGGGAGGCCGGTGAGAAGCAGGTTACAATAATCAAGATGAGAGGTGATAAGAGTGTGGATGAGGGTCCTGGTAGAGTGCTCAGAGATGAAGGGACGGATTTTGCTAATGTTATAGAGAAAGAAATGACAGGTTTTGGCAGTCTGTTGAATATGAGCAGAGAAGGAGAGAGAGGAGTCAAAGAAGACCCCAAGGTTACGACACAGTCCTCATCTCCATGACCTCCACCGGGAAGCTATTTCACGCATCCACCACACTTTCTTCTTAACTTCATTCTATGCCCTCTCATTCCAGAGTTTTCCTTCATTTGGAAAAGGCTCACCTCCTGTGCAGTAGCATCACTGAAGTATTTAAATGTCTCTATCATATCCCCTCTCTCCTACCTCTCTTCCAGCATATACATGTTGAGGTCCATGAGCCTATCCCCATATGTTTTATGACAGAGACTGTTTACCAATTTAGTAGCCACCCTCTGGACCTTCTCCATCCTGTTTATTTCATTCTGTAGGTGTGGTTTGCAGAATTGCACGCAGTACTCGAAATGGGGCCTCACCAGAGACTTATATGAGGGTGTTATCACCTCTTTTTTCCTGCTGGTCATCCCTCTCCTTATCCACCCAAGCATCCTTCTGGATTTGACCATCTCCTTTTCTACCTCTTGGCCACCTTAACGTCTTCAGACACAACTACCCCCAAGTCCCGCTCTTTTTCCATATACAGAAGCACTTCACTCCTAATACTGTACCATTCTCGTGGATTATTGTAACTCAAGTGCATGACCCTACAATTCTTAGCATTAAATCTTAGTTGCCAATTTTCAGACCAGTCTTCAAACTTCGCTAGATCCTTCCTCATTCCATTCACACCCTCCAGGATGTCCACCCTGTTACAGAGTTCAGTATCATCCACAAAGAGACAAAACTTACCAGATAGCCCTTCCACAATATCACTCACAAAGATGTTAAAAAGGGCCAGCCTGAGGACCGATCCCTGCAGCATACCACTGATAACATTTCCTCAGATCAAGCTCCATTTACCACTACCCTCTGTCTCCTCCTATTTAACCAGTTTTTAACCCAGTCAGTCAATTTAGGTCCCATACCAAGGGCACTCAATTTATTTATCAGTCGCCTGGGTGGAACTGTGTCAAATGCTTTGCTAAAATCCAAGTATACCACAACTAGCACCCTTCCCATGTCTAACTGTTTGGTCAGCTGTGTACATGTCTGTGAGTGCTGGTATTACCTCTGTTTTGTTACAACCCTGAAAAAGAGGATTAAAGTTCATACTTACCCCGCAGTTTCTTCTTCTCTGTCTACCTTACAGTTACGGATTGACAACTTTGCTCAGAGGCTTCCCATAGCGACTGTGGGTTCGTCTCCCACTGTGGTGTCTAGAGGTGGAGATCCGATACTGCTTGGGATCCAATGCAATCAACTTAATAAAAAGAATGGAAACATTTTCTTGTAAGTCTACAGGACCCTTATCTCCTCCTTTGTCCATCTTTCCCTGATAAATATATAAGACATAGAACATGACCGTGCAAATACATTTTTTCTCTGACTTATCCAGTTACTAGAAGTGAGAGTCTTTAAATATTTATACCATTCTCCCCCACCTGTAGTATATTGTAGCTCCAGGAAGCAGCAAGCACTCCCAAATGTCTGAAGAATGCCCTGGAGTCAGGTCTGCTAGAAACTAGGCTTTTCTTATGGCAAATAAAGTTTCAGACATAAGTAGAACTTTAAGCCCAGATGTAAAGAAGATCCAGAAAAAGCGATGAACTTCATTGCCAAGAAAGGAGATTTTAAGGGAACACAAATATGAAGTCACTAACTTTCACAGTAAGGGTCTAATCAATAG
Source organism: Microcaecilia unicolor (assembly GCF_901765095.1). Taxonomy (NCBI): domain Eukaryota; kingdom Metazoa; phylum Chordata; class Amphibia; order Gymnophiona; family Siphonopidae; genus Microcaecilia; species Microcaecilia unicolor. Next base: position 105,561,999 of record NC_044036.1, read on the forward strand.
AAATAAAATAAAAAGAAAAGAAAATGAGATACCTTTTTTATTAGACTAACAATACATTTTTTTATTTCTTTTCGAAGGCAGCCCTTCTTCATCAGCTCAGAAATAAGCAAATGTTGATATATAACAGTATATATAAATGAAACATCAAAGCATTTCAGTGACAGTCTCATAGGATGAGGGTGGGGTGAGTTAGGTGAGAGACAGGGCTCTCTGTCTCTCACCTAACCCACCCCACCCTCATCCTGTGAGACTGTCACTGAAATGATGTTTCACTTATATATACTGTTATATATCAACATTTGCTTATTTCTAATCTGATGAAGAAGGGCTACCTTTGAAAGCTAATCAAAAATGTATTAAGTTAGTCCAATAAAAAAGATATCATCTTATATTCTTTTCTCTGTTTTATTTTATTTCTATTCATTACCTTTAAAAGTGGACTAACACGGCTACCACATCTCTCTACAGTACAGGGGGATATTATCAACGTGGGCTACAGTTAAGATGGAAAATTTTACATAGTAACATAGTAAATGACGGCAGATAAAGACCTGTATGGTCCATACAGTTTGCCCAACAAGATAAATGCATTTTACATGGCATGTGATACTTTATATGTATACCTGAGTTTGATTTGTCCTTGCCATTCTCAGGGCACAGACCGTAGAAGTCTGCCCAGCACTGTTCATGTACAAAAGGTTCTGAGGCTAATATCGAAGCCCCTTAAAATTTACACTCAAGCCCATCTATATCTATTCAGTCATGATCAGGCCGTAGACTGTAGAAATCTGCCCAGCACTGGTTTTGCTTCCTAATTACCGGCGTTGCCACCCAATCTCCACTAAGATTCTGTGGATCCATTCCTTCTAAACAGGATTCCTTTGTGTTTATCTCACACATGTTTGAATTCCATTACAGTTTTCATCTCCACCACCTCCAGCGGGAGGGCATTCCATGTATCCACCACCCTCTCTGTGAAAAAATACTTTCTGACGTTAATCCTAAATCTGCCCCCTTTCAACCAAAATTCATGTCCTCTAGTTCTACCGCCTTCCCGTCTCCAGAAAAGGTTTGTTTTAGCACAAGTTGTGATATTTTAGCACAGGGTCCACTGTGCTAAAATATCACAATGTTTGATAAAATAACTAATCTTTTTTTTTTTAATGTATAACCATTTAAATTTTTACAAGCGATAAAACAACTTGCCGGAAATACAGAGAAAGTAATATATAGGAATTATTTCAATCAGGTAATTCTATTCTCTTCCTTAGACCACTAAATAGGGAGAGTGGAACAAGACAAGGAGATCAATCAAACAGTAAACAGAAAAAAAATGTGGTATTAACCTGATTATCCCCAGATATTACTCGTCTAATTCATTATTCCACATTGATCATCTGGTTGGCTTCTTCAAGGCCAATACGGTGTATAGTCAAATCATTTCATTGAAAACTTACTTATTGTCCAATATTAGTTAGAAATAATACATCTGATTACATTCTCTCTCTTTTAAAAACCAGAAGTTATTTAACAATACATATACTTAAGTCTGTAATTCAAATCCCACTGATTAAAGTAATCCCAGTTTTCACAGGCTTCACTCCTTTTAAAGTAATAATTGAGGAAATATTTCTGAGGAAAACTTTCGGAGTCATATCCGGAACTCTGGGAAAAACAATAATCTCAATATTAATCATCTATAATAATATTCATTTTATTATTCAAAGTTAAAGTAACTCATCTTAACAGTAGCCCACTTTGATAACTTCCCCCTATAACTTTTTTTCATCACTGATTTGGAAGAAATGAAAACTCAATGGAACATAATTGCAGAATGCACATCATTTGCATATATAAATATTTAAATAGCCTTGGTATTTTTTGTACAAGTAATTGTCTAGTTGCATATGCACATTTTGCATAACTTCTGTGCAGCAAATAAAAAACATATATTTTTACCATGTAAATGTTAATGATCAATCTGCTATTGGATTTTTTTTGTTGTTTTAAAACAAAAACAGAAAAATTAGGACCACATAAATGATGTTTTTTTTTGTTTTACACATCATTAGCATGCAATATATCTAAAAGGGTTAAATCTAACCCAGTGAACATCTATTCTGTCAAAACTTTTATTCTACAGCTTTTTAATCTGGAGGATAAAGTACTGCAAGTTGAAATTTGTTCAAAGTTGACAGTATATTCTTATATTGCCTCAAGCAACAGTTGCAGAAAAGGACTCCTGAGTGGTAAATGCGTACCTCCAACAGCTTGCTGGTTATTTCATTTTAAAAACAGTTTTATGGTGAAAAGAAAAACCCAACTCTCTCAAGAAAACATGAAAGAAAGCTGGAAGAAAAGTTTTTATCACAGGAGTAAATGAAAACTAAACAAAGTGTAATTCAATTCCTAAGACTCACTGGCTTTCAGAAAGCAGCGACAAAGAAAATAATAGCAACCGACTGAGCTTTAACACAAGCTAAATATAAACCATTAACTAAAGTCCTATCCAGGTCTGGTGCAACGATATTGGGCACCTCAGGCAAATCAGCCTTGTGCCCACCTGATTTACTGCACTTCCATACCACTTTTCCTCTTCCTCCTTAAGCACCATAAGGTATGCCCACTTATATCGGGTTTATGGCTGGCACAAACAGATGCACCAAAATGCAGTACTTACATGCATAACTTGCAGTATTCTATAAGGTTATCCCTTGAATTGTATAAAAAGGCTTTTAAAATTGCACATGCAAATTTGGGCACATGCTCAATTTGCGCATGCGATTTAGTTGAATAACAACCTAATTAGTGCCAATAATTGCCTTTTTAACAAGCAGTTAATGGCACTAATTAGAATTAATTAAAATGTACGTGCCTTAATTTTGCATGCGAGTCAAAAAAGGGGGCGTGGAATTGGGAGAATCATGGGAAGATCAGGGGTGTTCCTTTTGATTGTGGGTTGTGAGGTGGTGTTTTAGGTTGGGGGAAGTTGATTGGATGATGTTAGAGCAGCAAAGTTTGAGCAGGAAAGGCTCTGGGGTAATTAGTTTGGTGCATGAGATGTGGTATCGCCATGGCTAGAGTGGGGAGAGTTTTTGGCAGAATTTTTCTATTAATTAATTATTAAAATTGCCCACCCACCCATCACGTGGGATTTGGAATGTTTGGGAGTGTTAGGGTCTCTTGGATTATTGTAGGTGTTGTCGCAGTTTATGAGTTTGTAATGAAATTTAGTGGAGGTGGAAATCTGATTATTGTAACATCTTCTATTGCCCACCTCCAATGGTGTCTTGACCTGGTATCAGTATGGCTACTTGAACACAAATTCATTTTAAACAACGAAAATAAATGCTGCCTGCTGGTTTTCAGGGAATACTCCACCACCATCTTCCCCATTAATTCTCTTTGGTACCTCTATTACTCCTTTTACACAATTACGTTATTTAGGTATTATTTTGGATTCAGCCCTCACTTTTCTACCACAGATTTCACACTTAACCAAAGTCAGTTTCTTTGTTTTTCGTCAGTTAAGACTCGTTTGGCGATGCTTTGATCATAACACTTTCCATGCTTTAATCCTTTCCATGTTTATGTCGCGACTTGATTATTGTAATGTCATTTATGCTGTCTTACCACACTCCTCTATGAAAAAACTTTGATCATTACAAAACACAGCTATATGCCTTCTTTGTCAAGTCAGGCATAATGAAAATGTTTCTGCTTCTATGAAAGCTCATCACTGGTTACCTGTCTCACAACATATCACCTACAAAATAGTGACCCTCACTTTCAAAGCTTACCGCATCGGTTTTCCTGATTACCTATCATCTAACACCATTCCATACTCACCACTAAGACTTCTTTGTTCACTTAACAACTACCACTTGGTTCTTCCTGGGCCTAGATTAGCAAAACTGGAATCTACACGACGGTCTTCCTTCTTTTTTCTTGTTCCTTTTGTTTGGAATAGTCTTCCGCTCACTCTAAATAGCAAACCAATCTTCAAAAAGTTTAAGTGTGAATTAAAATCCTGGTTGTTTGGCCAGGAATAAGGAGATGGCACCTAATGGCGTTCAAAATGGAGCCCTCCATATTAGTTGTTTACCCTTTTTGCCTTGTCCTTCTTTTCTGTCCTCTCTGTATGATTGTTTGCTGCCCTATAGTTATTGTGTTTCCTTTTCTTTTTATTGTTTATTGTTTTTAATTAGCCTTTACATCGTTTTGTTCTACTAGCCAGTTTAAGCGGTATAGCACATTTAATAAACCATAAACCATAATAAACCATGAAAGTGTGGGCTGTATGCACTTACAATACCGTCATGCTTTTAGGTTAAATGAAGAGGTGAAATATAATTGAAATTAATTTGCAGTCTTATGTTACCGCAGGCTGTGAAGAGATGAGTTATGTATTGAATGTATGAACTGGTATGACACCATCTAGTCCTATTCAGTTATTTATATTCATTTATTCTTGAAAATTTTATTTGTAATACACAAAAGTTGGTATAATAAAGTTGCAGCCAAGATTTGCCACATAATGGCTGTCAGTAGTGATTTATTTTGATTTAGTATAATGCTTTGTGATGTATGTCTTGATTGGAGAAGGTGAGAATGCCTAAGTTATTATAGAATAAGGTGGAATGCAGGAGTATTTGCATCACGTTTCCATTGGTGTAAATGACCGTGCCTAAATATAGTCTCAGTTCCCAAATATAAGCGCTATTCTTTAAACGACACCTAACTTTAAGCACTGAGCGGTTTTTCTTCAGTGCTGATTTTTTTGGGACCATATGTAGAATTTAGTCCTATGTGTGTAAATATTAGACCTTCCCAAGCTCTGCCCATGCTCCATCCCTGTGAACACCCCTTGCATTTATGTATTAACACCCTACTTCCATAAATGGAGCTAAAAATTGCATGCAGAAATTTGGGCACACAATCAATGTAATTGAATAAGAAGCCAATTAGCGTCGATAATTGGGTGATAATAACTATCGGCAGTAATTGGCTTTAATTAAAATTTACATTCGCATTTTAGGCACTGGGATCTGCTTGTAAATTTTATATGTGGTTCCAAAAATGGGGCATGGCGATGGGAAGGTCATGGGTAGATCAGGGGCGTTCCTGCAATTAATGCACACTTTTATTGAATAAGGGGGATTGACGCCTAATTTAGGTGCGAGGATTTACACCAGGGTTTAGTTGGTGTAAATAAGCAGGCATTCACATAAGTGCTGGTATTCTATAAATTTAAGTGCCCTGTTATAGAATGGGGGGAGGGTAAGGGGACAATTCTATAACCATAAATAGGTTCCAAGGGGGCACCTGGCAGGAGCCTATTCTGTCACGATATATACCTATTTTTCTTCATAGAATACTAGCGTAACCATGACTATATGTGACTATTGGGCTCATTTTCGAAAGAGAAGGATGTCCATCTTTCAACATAAATCGGAAGATGGACGTCCTTCTCTCAGAGATGTCCAAATCGGTATAATTGAAACCCAATTTTGGACGTCTCCAACTGGAGTCCGTCGCAAGGATGTCCAAATTTCAAGGGGATGTGTCGGAGGCATAGCGAAGGCGGGACTTGGGCGTGCCTAACCCTTGAACGTCTTTGACCCATAATCGAAAAAAACACTTGGATGTTTTCACCCGGACGTGTTTTTATTACGAATAAGGCACAAAAAGTTGCCCGAAATGATCAGATGACCACAGGAGAGAATTGGGGATGACCTCCTGTTACTCCCCCAGTGGTCACTAACCCCCTCCTACCCTCAAAAAACATCTTTAAAAATATGTCGTGCAGCCTCAGATGTCATACTCAGGTCCATGACAGCGCATGCAGGTCCCAGGAGCAGTTTCAGCGGGTACTGCAGTGCACTTCAGACAGGTGGACCAAGGCCCATACCCTCCCTAACTGTTACATTTGTGGAGGAAACAGCGAACTCTCCAAAACCCACCACAAACCCACTGTACCCATATATAGGTGACCCCTTCACCCGTAAGGGCTATGGTAGTGGTGTACAGTTGTGGGAAGTGGGTTTGGGGGGCTCAGCACACAAGGTAATGGAGCTATGTTCCTGGGAGAATTTTATGAAGTCCACTGCAGTGCCCCCTAGGGTGCCCAGTTGGTGTCCTGGCATGTCAGGGGGACCAGTGCACTACAAATGCTGGTTCCTCCCAAGCTCAAATGGCTTGCATTTGGACGTTTTTGACATGGACGTCTTTGGTTTCAAAAATCACCGAAAGTCAGAAACGTCCATGTCTAGGGACGTCCAAATTTAAGGATTTGGACGTATCTGATGGTATTTTTGAAACGAAAGATGGACGTAAATACAGGTTTCCCCACCCCCGGATTTGGATGTTTTGCAAGGACGTCCAAATCGCAACTTGGACGTTTCTTTTGAAAATGCCCCTCTATAACTTATTTACAAGCATTTATACTTGCCATAGAGCTGGTATAAGTTTGTGTACCTAAATGCCGGAGATACATGCATAACTTACAGTATTCTTCCTGTAACTTTATGCCACCACCTATGCCCTGCTCAGACTCCACCATTCTGTATGCCTACCTCTAAAACAGGGCTTCTCAACCCAGTCCCATCATGTTTTAAGGATATCCTCTATGAATATGCATGAGATAGGTGAGCATGCACTTCCTTCTTGGTATGCAAATCTATCTCATGCATATTCATTGTGGATCCTGAAAACCTAATGGGACGAAGTGTGCCCCGAGGACTGGGTTGAGATGGCCTGCTCTATAATATGGTGTATGTAAGATATGCTCATTTTTATAGAATAGCACTTAGGCGCAATTTTGGCATTTACTCATTTATATTGGCATGTAGGATGTGAACTGTTTTGATTTGCATTTATATAGATGGTATATCAAATAAAATGAATATAACAACATAACACAACATTCATGCATATATGCTACTACTTTAATGAAGTATGCATATATTTAGCACATAAATGTGAGCCCATACTTTGTAGAATTGCCCTGTAAAATGTAATTTTATAAAGGGGGGGGGGGCTAGTGTAAGCATGTTTTCAGGCACCCATTTTGTAAAGACATGGAGGTGCCTACTTGTCTTTAGAAAATACTAACGTACTTTTCTACATTGTAGGCATAGATGTTTACATTTGGCCTAGAGCAGGTGTAAATGTCCATGCCTATAATTTTTAATTGTGCATGTAGACTGGTAGATTTGATAATCTATGTGCATACATGTGTGCTTCTCTTATTCTTTGCCCAAACTCCACCCTTGCACGCATCTACTGACAAGGTATGTGCCATCTTGTGAAAGTGTGTACTTTTACACCAGTTGATATTTTCTAAAGGGACCATTTCTTTGTGTAGGTGGCAATAAACGTGATATTTACTTTACAAAATTGTCCCCTGAAAGATAAGGTATCTACATATTCAAAACTCCTTATAATAGCATGACAATGACCCTCACAAGCCTGTGCAGGAGGCTGAATCCAAGATGGTGGTCATTTAGTACACTGTTGACTTATCTGTCCCAGCTTTTCATTAAATTCTGTTTCTGATCAAGTAAAATGTGCAAATCAATAAATGCAGCTACCCTTCAGCAATTTCTCAATCCTTTTGTCGGATACATGGTTTTGTTGTACATGGTAGCAATGTTCCCCATCCTGGATTATCAGTCAGGTGATAAGAAGAGTAAAACACAGCCAACTTATTATGTCTATGAAAATGTAATCTTAATCCGCTGCACCAAATTCATTTCATTGGTACTTAGTGGAAACATTGTTCTTTGGAGAACAACTCTCTAGTAAGAAACAGATGTTGATGCATTTCAGTAGCTCCACAAAGGCTCTAGCAAGCCCCAAATTGGGCACCAAATTTATGTTACCCTGAGGCACCTCGACTTCTGTGAACAGGGTTATACATTGCCCTGGGGCTATTCTTGGGCCTGAGATTTTGTTACAGGCTTGCAGTTCCCCATAAAAGTCTAGGATGAGTACAGAAAATTTTGGGATATCTCAGAAGTGCATGGAGCAGCAAGTCTGGCAAGACATTATCTTTCATTCTTCCATGTATATGAATCTGTTTGTTGTACTTAGTCTCTGTGTCTAGACACAGTTATACTTGCAAAGCAGTCTGCAAAACTGGTCTCAGCTTACTACATCACCCTCACTGTCAATCTAGTCATAGAAACATTGACTATGACAGCAGATAAGGACCATATGGCTCGTTTTGTCTGTCCAATTTCTTTTGTGAAACCCTATGTGCTTGCCAAACATGAACTTGCAAGGCAAGATTATTCTTCACTGTATATTATTGAGGTCTGATGAGAGCAGAAATATCCATTAGAACTCTGTCAGTCAAAGATAGTGAGCCTGGCAAGAGTACTTTGTTGAGAAATGACACTAATCCTTTCAAATAAAACAATCCCTAAATGTCTCAAAAATAGTCTTTTGTTGCATCAGACGAGAAAGTGGATTAACAACAGGTAGATCATGCTATATGAAATTGAAAGTAGGTGGACATCCATTTCTCTCCATCAGTCTGCCTGAACAAATCATTAACACTAAATTGAAAACCATATATAATTGGAGAAAATGAAAGATACTTAGCACTGATTTACCACTTCATATCTGGTCTGTGTTGCTTTTTGGTAGAAATACGTCTCTTTAGTCAAGCACATTATAGACACCAACACTTTGCAATTTCAGTTGTATATTCAATTCCCATTATAGGATGTAAATTTATTGTATCTTAATGAGAGGCATGGTGAATGAGACCTGAAAACCAGAACTCTCTGCCAGTGTGTGTGTGGGGGGAGGGGGGGGGTGTTGATTCAATATTGTGTCTTCAGTCATTAGGGATAGGCAGGTTCCCTGGAGTTCTGCAGAGCCTGGCCTGTCCCTCACTATTAAAAATTTGATAGGGAGATGGCACCCCCCTACACACCTCTCCACTGGTAGATGACTCCCACTCAGCTTAGAGGGAACAGTACTGGTATATAATAATTTCTTTGATACTTTCACTTCTTGTATTTTGAGATATAAGGAGACCCTCCCCCACCACCCCCTAGCTTTGACTGGGAGGTGGATAACATTGGCTGAGCAAGCCACCTTCCTAGGGGTTAGAAGATTAAATTATGGGAAAGGAGAGATGGGGAAGGGGAAGGAAAGGTTCAGGGTGAGGTAGACAGTTTCAGGATAAGGAAAAGGATGTGATAGGTGGCATAGGTTAGTAAGAAGAGAGGAAGGGTTAAGGGAGGATATATAATGGAAAATAGGATTGGTGGGGAAAAAATGCAAAATATAGGGTGGAGTTTGTGTGAGGGAATGTGTTTTCTGACGGGCTGTGGGGCTTCTTGGTGTAGGAAGGGAACGAGGAGGGTGTGTGTGGGTGATTGCTGTGTGAGAGTTTTTGTTAGTGCATTTGTTGTGTGAGAATTTGGGAATTTGGTTGGCTGTATCATTTTCTGCCATTGTACTCACAATTCGTGGGTTCATTACTACTACTACTACTTATCATTTCTATAGTGCTACAAGGCATACGCAGCGCTGTACACCAAACACAAAAAAGACAGTCCCTGCTCAAAGAGCTTTCAATCTAGATAAGACAGGCAGACAGAACAATTAAGGGTAAGGGAATAAAGAGGTGAGGATAGAAGAACAGGGCAAGTGAGCAGTGGTTAGGAGTCAACAGCAGTGGTAAAGAGGTGGGCTTTAAGTTTGGACTTGAAAACGGCCAAAGAGGGGGGCTAGATGTACAGGCTCGAGAAGTCTATTCCAGGTGTGAGGTGCAGCAAGATAAAAGGAACGGAGTCTGGAATTAGCAGTAGAGGAGAAGGGGACAGATAAGAGAGATTTATCAACAGAACGGAGGACAGGTTGTTGTGGGGACCAGAGGGCTTGAGGTGCAGTGCTCCCGGATGTGTGCATCGAGTGTTCCCGGCTTTCTGTGGGAGGCTGCAATTAGTGGCTGCATGGGATACTGGAGTGTGTCTGCTGTCCCAAAAGTGTTGCATTGTTGATTCCAGCAGTGGATTTGAGGGCCTGCTGCAAGGTAGTTGATCCAGGTGTGTGGTGGTGGCACAGGCTGGGGGGGTGGATTTTTTAGGAGTGGAGAGGTGCTGCGGTGTGGAGGAAGAGGGGGTGGGGTAGGTGCAGGCTGCGGGACTGGTGAGCTTGGGCTGTTCGGGTGATAAGTGAATTGTAGGTTGTGGAAGCTGGGTATGAGGAAGGGTGTGTGTGTGTCACTTTCCAGTTATTGTTTAGTGTGGTGAGTTCGGGCAGGGGGATTTGGGTGTTGGTCATTCAAGGGGAAGTAGGTTTGGAAGTTTTGCTTTTGCAGGATTCTCTGAGGGATTGGGCTCTTCGGGGTTAATTTAGGGATATGGCTCCCAGGAGGTGTAAAGGATGTAGTAGGGAAAAATCAGGGTGTGGGAGAGGATCTATGGGTGATAATTCGGCGGTGAAGCAGTGGGGTTGGAGTGCTGGGGTGGTAGGGCAGCAGACCGCTAGAGCTGCTATGTGGGGTTGAGTTCTAGGATACTGTACGTGTCACTTATACAGCCTGCTTCAAGGACTCGGGGACAGTGGCTTCACCATAATCAGCATGTGCGGCCTCTAGAGGGCCAGACTCATGGTGAGCCAGGGTTGGTGCAGCCTGCATCAGCTGGTGGAGCTGTCCCAGTGGTGGTGCCCCCTGTCATGGAGATGCCTGGCAATGCAGAGCCTGCTGGTTGCATTGCATGCTATTGAACGTGCTTTGGGTAGGGTGGCTGGGCAGGTGGGGTGGGGAGCAATAGCAGCCTCTGTATCTACAAATGTATTACAGGGGGTGGGTTGTGTTGTAAGTTGTTAAGGAAAAGTTTGTGACCAAATTTTTTTGAAATGTTTGAAACGTGTAGTCAAGGTATGCGAGTTGAAAAACGTCACCGTTGGGGTACAGTAGGCTATCCGATGCATGTATGTGACTCCTCTGATTGTGATTCCTCTGAAACATCTTCTCATCCTCCTCTGATGAGGTGATAGGGGTTAATTCAGCAGTACCGGTGCCTGAGGGTGGGGCACATTTTTCAGAGGGATCTGCACGGGTGTCAGGCATGGGCACAATTTATGTGTAATTGCTCCCCTGGACTGTGTAATATCTCAAAAATGGCGTCAGAAGATATTGCATGGAAAATATGTGGATCTTTTTGTTTTAATGGCTAGTGATGTTGATGGGGGAGTCCGAAAGAGGGAGGATGGGAAGGGGGAAGGAGGAAGGAAAGAAGAAGAATGGGCAAGTCCTGAAGACAATTTTTAATTGGCTTTTAGGTTTCCATATGTACGCTAGTGGTTGCTTCTTTACTCTGATCTTATCCTGCATGCATACAAAACATATGGAGGCTGTTTGTGGTTTAACTATGATGAACAGTTTAGGAAGAGTATGGAACGGGATAATTCAGACTTATGGGGTCTGCGAGATGTAGATTTATGGTTGGCGGAGATGACGTCATTGCAAACTTGGCCCTTTAAGTCTACAGTTTGTTTAATGTTGCTGGACAGTTGTTTAGTCCAAAATATTTTCAATCCATTCTACAGTTTGCTTAGTGTTGCTAGTTGTCGAGTCCAAAAAGAGGTACTGTTGGGACTTAACTCAGCATTTGATAAAACATCAAATAAGAAAGACTAAAATAATGATATGTCTGTCTTGTTCAATAACCTCAACGGGCATCACACTTCATGGGGGCAGAGGAGGGAGAGAATGAGAGATTTTTGCCCAGCTTGTTAAAAGGCTATTAAACTTGTAATTTCATTTATTATGTTTCTGTTCCATTGCACCCTCAGAGATCTAGACAGATCACAAGTTGATATGTACATATTCACAATACAGTACTGCTGCTTGTAAGCATTCTGAGGTCCGACTTGTTAAGAATACTTTTTACTTTGTAATGCAACAGTAGTTTTAAGAGCTGTACTTTTTTATTTTTACTTGAGTATTTTTTAGGATATGACTTTTTAGTTTACTTCACTACTTTTGAAGCCAGTACTTTTACTTTTTACTTAAGTACTTTCAAAAAGTAACAAACCTATCTCTGTTCTTTTTAAATAAAATTCAAAATTCTTCTCCTGATATACAAGGCACTAGATAATAACCAGTTTTTCTTGCTGCAGGTTTTTCAGATTTATCAGCCAACCAGAACCCTTCGATCTGAGGAACACAGCATTTTGTTAAGACTGGAAGACCCACAGGAATGGAATAAGATACTGGTAGGGTTAAGATTGGCCCCTACAACCTAAGGCATTTAAGAAATCCTTGAAGGTATTTTTTTCTCCCTGGCCTTCTCAGCAGCTTAAGTATATGTATTGATTTACATGGCAGCCTTTTTCAATTTTATGTTTCATGTTTTAAAGATACTGTTTTTGCTGTCTGGTTTTATTTGATTATGTGTGTATATTTGTAATCTGCCCTGCAAAGTGGGTGGAAGATAAATCCACTAAATAAATAAAACATATGAGATGTACATTTCTAACATTCTAGTCATTTTATTTCATTAATCCAATTTCTTTCTTTCTTTCTTTTTTTTTTATTTGTCATCAGTTTCCTCATTGGCTTTCTCCCATTCCTCTCCCTACACAAGGCCTCTCTCAATCATATCTCCCAGGCTTTGCTTCTTCCCTTGCTTTCCCTCTAGTTCCCACTTTCCCACTCAATGGAATATTTTAGAAATTAAAAACAAAAATACTCATATGTAACAAAATGAATTTGTAATCAACCAAAGTGCAAAAAATAAAACAAAATAAAAAAGAATATACAAAAAATGTGTATGATGGATTATTTAATAGTTGGAAAAAGGTATATTCATCTGCAGCTCCGAAGGAATAAGGCAACACATAGCACCCTCACACTGAATAAAAACAAAGACTACTTTTTGCAGATTTAATTAGATTCTCTCTCTTAGGGCCCTGTTTACTAAGGCGCATTAGCGATTTTAGCGCACCTACAATTAGCACGCGCGCTAACCGTGTAGGCGCCTATAGGGATATTGTAGGCGCATACACAGTTAATGCGCATACATGGTTAACGCGCATTAAAAATGTTAATGTGCCTATAACGCGGCTTAGTAAACAGGGCCGTTAGGATCAACAAATAAAGGGGCCCTTTCACTGAGCTTACCACGGGTTGCACCGAAGTATCACATGGTAATTTTTGGAAATGTACATGCTACCCACATGCTAAAAAGTAAAATGTATTTTCCAGCACTGGGGTGGGTCTGGGGGCATGAAGGGAATGGCATGCAAATGAGATGCACAGATCTTCTTTTGTGCATCAGAGTTTTTTTCCTTATATGGTGGTTAGGCCCCTCCCAATGCATCCCAGGATGCACTGGGCAAGGGCTGGGCACCACCATTTTGGAAGTGGGTGGGCCCAAGGTGGGGAGGGAGGATGCGGTCCTCCTGCCTCCTAAAAAAGGTAGGAAAAAATAGATGGGAGAGAAGGACACTGCTAGATCACTAGGGCTAGTGCCCAGCAAGGGGGTCCAGCCCAGCCTGATTCCTGCCAGTTTGGGCCGGGGGGGGGGGGGGGGTCCACCAGACCACCATGGAGATGTCTTTTTTTTGGAGATGGGGAAGGTCCACCGGACCACCAGGGAAGGGGTCTGGAGGTTTAATAAGGTCTTAGGAGGGTTGGGTCCAGGATCAGGCTGGGACCACCAGGGAAAGTTTTAAGGGTAGAGGCATGGTGAGGGGGGGGGGAGGTTGGGGGTCCGTGCACTGTGAGCATCTACCTTATGGGGAACAGTCTGCTTGTACTATACACAAAAATGTGCAGCTGGTCATAGAATGTGTAGTTCCCCCATTGAGAAACTCAGCCAACTTGGCCAGGTTTCAAAACTTCTTCAGTGCAGAGGCTCACAGAAATTAACAATCCATGTGTTACTATCACCTTATCATGCTTACAATAGAGTTAAATTTGACTTTAAACAATAATTCCTGCCACAACATACTTTTTCTTCTCCAGTTCCCTTTCCCGACATATGGATATCCAGAGAAGAACAGACTATCCAAACTACGTTGTTTCAGAAACCTGCAGCAAGGAATACTCTACTGCATTTTTCTAGTAGCCATCCTTACCATCTAAAGAGAAGGCTACCAATTAGCCAGTTCCTAAGCCTCAAAAGGATTTGTTCAAAAACTGAGGATTTTGAGAAGAAAGAAGAGAAGATGGCTGATAAATTTGCAGATAGAAGCTATCCTGGGAAATTGATCAGGATAGCTTATCTACAAGCTAAATATTCTCAACGGGAATTACTGCTACAATATAAGCAACAAACAAATGAAGAGAAGCTAGTAGCAGTTATACCTTTTTCTCCAGCAAGTTTAGCAATCAATGCATCTATTCATGCTAACTGGAACATTCTGCAAGTACATGAATGTTTTGAAATTCACCTGATCTGTGCATATCGTCCGGGGAAAAAGTTAGGAGAAATGTTAACATATAAACATTTGGATTACATATGTTCTGTTGAAGTTCTGGAACACTTTAAACGTAATAATTGCCAATGGTGTCCATCTACCATTGAAGGGTTGGACTGGGAACATGCAGTCTCAAAAAGATGTATCACAGCAAGAACCAGGACTAATTGCGTTACGAATAATGTAATTTATTTTATCATCTGTCCATGTTCTCTCATCTATATAGGGAGGTCAAGAAGGGCTATTAAAACACGCCTTAATGAAAACAAATCAAGATTAAAGAATAAAGTGATGAGTGCACCTTTAACACAACATTGGTTAGAGAAAAATCATAACTTAGAAGACATCAAATGGAGAATTCTTGATAGTGTCCAAATGGGGTGGGAGGGAGGTAATCTGGAATACTTTCTCAATTTTAAAGAGCAAAAATGGATCTTTGATTTAAACACATTGTATCCGGAAGGAATTCAGAGCTAGATTGGTGGTCTGTTATTTGATTGGTGCATAGGGCATGGCAGTCCACCAATCAGAAGTGAGAGCTTTGGATCAGCTGACAAAGATTTAAGGGCGGGCGTAGTAAGCAAACGCTGCAGCCATTTTGTTTCACACAAGAAAGGGAACTGGAGAAGAAAAAGGTATGTTGTGGCAGGAATTATTGTTTAAAGTCAAATTTAACTCTATTGTAAGCATGATAAGGTGATAGTAACACATGGATTGTTAATTTCAGTGAGCCTCTGCCCAGAAGAAGTTTTGAAACCTGGCCAAGTTGGCTGAGGTTCTCAATGGGGGAACTACACGTTCTATGACCAGCTGCCAGTTAAGTAATAACAGAGACAAGTTGGAAATTGTAACAAATGAATATAAGATAGAATGAAGAAGTAAAAGATTGGAATGATATGAAGAAATAGATGTTTAAAACAAGAGTAAAATAAGATAAAAAAAAAACAGGTGTGAGCAAAATCTAAATAAATAAGATAAGCCAGTACAATTCTGGGATGTCACAACTTAAGGCCCTGTTTACTAAGGTGAAGTAGCATTTTTAGCGCGCACACAAAATTAGGACACACTAACTTTGTAGGCATCCATGGGAATATCATGGGTGCCTACACAGTTAGCACGCGCTAATGGTAAGCGTGCACTAAAAGCACTAACACACCTTTAGCGTGGCTTAGTAAACGGGGCCCTTAGTTATTATCTTTGATTAAGCCATTTACATGGTCAATACTTTTATAAAAAATAATTTATTTTAAAAGTTTGCAGAAAAAATAAAAGACCTTTCCTGTTTCATAGCCAGAGGGAGGTTGTTCCATTGGTAAATTGCTTGGAATAAAAATGAAATATCCAGTTGTCATTTATAACAAATTTCCTTAAGAGATGAAAAGTAGAGTAACTTAAAACAAGAACAGTGGGATTACCTATTTAACCCCAGGCCTATATTTTCCTGAATTTGAATTCAATTTCCTGGCAGGTAATATACTTATCCATGAAATTTTCTTCTCCTCAGCAGGTCCTCTCCTAGTACATCTCAGGACAGAGCAGGGGCATAGCTAGAACCCCGCCTCATCTCACAGATGATGTGGTCTCTCCTCTCACCTGCATGCCATATCGTCTCTCAAATATCCTCCCTCTCCTGCATACCTTTTAAATAACAGATTTTCACCGGCAACAGGCAGCAACTAATACACACTGCTGATGTTGGCTCCATACCCTTCCCTCTGATGCAACTTCCTGTTTCCGCCTAGGCAAGAATACATCAGAGCAAAGACTATGGGGCCGGTGCGAGCAGTATGCATCAGTCATTGCTCACTGCAGGCGAAGATCTGCTATTTAAAAGGTATGCAGGAGGGACAGTTGTTGGGAGTTTTCGGCTGGTGGGGCTTGGGGATCCCTGCCAGCCACATTATAGCTATGCTGGTACTGAGTGGGTCTGAGCCCAAAGTAGGTGGGCCTGGGCCCACCCAAGCCCACCCTTGGCTACGCCACTGGGACAGAGCAACTGAGCTCTGGTTTAGTTACGTAGCTATGCTTTTACTAATAATTCTTTGATGAGTCACACTGCAATCAGTTTGTGAGAAGGGCCTTTTCAATTTTTTTTAAATCAGTCATTAAAGTTTAATTGACAGGTAACTAAACAATATCACAGGTTTTTTTTCCCTTATATCCTAGCAGGAAGACCTTTTGCAAAAAGTCCTTCATAAAGGTTACTTTCTCTAGCAATATTTTAAATAAATATAACTATGAACCTATTTCACTATTTTTATTAAGTCGCACATTAAGGGAATTTTGTGTTAGGGCAGAACTAGGCGGAGCCATGGAGAATGTACAGCAATTTACTTACTGTGCGTTAACTGACTAGTGTGCTGTTAGTGTAGGATCACTTTCCACCTCCAAAATAGGAGGCCTTAAATGTCTCCATGTTAACTACAACCTGATTGCTGCACACTAATGCAAATAGGACTTGATATACCACCTTTCTGTGATTTTTGCAACTACTTTCAAAGCAGTTTACTTGCTTGTACCTGGGGCAATGGAGGGTTAGTGACTTGCTTAGAGTCACAAGGAGCTGCAGTGGGAATTGAACCCAGCTCCCCTGGATCAAAGTCCGCTGCACTAATCACTAGGCCACTCCTCCCCTCCTAATGAAATAGAAAATGCTGGACACGCCCCCAATAGTTACCACATTAGCTCTCTAGTTGCCACGTGTTAAATTTCTTCATTAAGCCATGGTAATTACAAAATCTAGTGCACTTTAGTAAAAGGACCCTAAATATAATTACTGTATTTTAGTAAAGCAAGTAGAATAGTTTTATAGACACAACAGGGAGTGTTAGCTTTTTCTATATAAAATATATGAGAGAAAAAGGTGAAAACCTGAAGAATATTGAGATACTCTATATTGAACTATTTATTGCTCTGGCTCTAGGGTACTCTGCACCATAAAAAGACGCATTGATTTATGAACTAATTAATTGTACACAACAAAAATACTTATAGAAAATGTTTCGTACAATGCACAAAAAGAGCCCAAAATAACAGAAAAATGTGTTTTGCATGTTAGGAAATTAAATCCAATATATATTTATGAGGCCATTCAAAACGTAGATTCTCACTGCAGTGTTTCTGGTGAGCAGAAATACCCATGTATCAAATCCTGTGTCAGAAACTTAGGCATTGGAAACAAATTAATTCTTAAGTTGCAAAAGACATTCTACATTCATTTTCAGCCTTATTATAGCAATGATGATAGAATAAATACATTCAGAGCAAAACTATAGTCAGTATGATAAATATATACTTATGTACTTGCTTATTGCCTTTGCAACTCTGTTCTTTTCATGTTCTACAAAGTTCTTATAAGCTATTTGGGGGATAACACATCACTAGGTTTTACCTATATGCAAAAGACTCACAAACATTTCCTTGTATTTCAAACTGTCTCCATTTCTACTAATACTTTTAATAGCAATGTATTGACATAATAGTAAAAGTTAATTCAATTTAATATAGGAATGGACATTAAAGTGAATTTGCTCCTCCACCGGATTCAGGACAATCCCACTCAATTTTAGATTTTTTGAAAGACTGGAAGGAAGTTCAAGAGTTGTCCAAGCTCAAGGCCATGAAATTTATATCCTCAAGAGCCACACACACGTCTGATTTTCAGGGTAATCATGGTATGCAACCAAACCTAGGGGCTCTTTTACTAAAGGGCATTAAGCTGTAATGTGTGGAGGAGTGGCCTAGTGGTTAGAGCACTGGTCTTGCAATCCATAGGTGGCCAGCTCAAATCCCACTGCTGCTCCTTGTGATCTTGGGCAAGTCACTTAACCCTCCATTGCCTCAGGTACAAACTTAGATTGTCAGCCCTCCTGGGACACAGAAATATCCAGAGTACCTGAATGTAACTCACCTTAAGCTACTACTGAAAAAGGTGTGAGCAAAATCTAAATAAATAAAATAGCATGCAGGAAAACACAGGGTTAGTTTCTATCAATGCACCCAATAAATTGGGGCCATAAAACTCACTTAAGCGGTATTCTATAAGCAGCGTCTACAGTTCGGTACTGTTTATAGAATAATGCATAAGCAGAGAGGTTGTGTGTAAATGGTGCAAATGCCGGTGCGTAACTCAAAACCACACCTGCAATCTGCCCCAAAACACCCATGACCCTCCCATTTCCATAACCCCTTTTTCGGGCTGCGTGTAAATTGCAGGCATGGATTCCATGCCTAAATTTACGCACGTTAGTCCCAATTAAATCTAATTAGTGCCAATAAGTACTTGTTAAAAAAACAATTATTGGCACTAATTGCCTCATTATTCTATTAGATTATGCACACACATCAGGGGGCACACCCTAAATTTGTGTGTGCAATTATTGGTGACTTTTATAGAATCAGGGGATAAATACTAAACACATTGAATATTTTTGAAAGGGAGCATACCATGGATGCGAAATAGGTGTGGCTGAATTATGCAGCTAGCACATTCCAATTGGTGATGCCAACTGTTTAATGCAGAGTTAACTCAGAAGCACTTCGCAGTCTTAAGTAGGAGGTGGTACGTGCTCCTGAGTTAATTTTTTTGCAGGTCTTGAATGCTGATGGAAATGTTACTGTGAGAACTACAAAAAAGGAAAAAAGCCCTATTTTATGGCAGTGTTAAAAATGGACTTAGCACATTTGATAGTCCTGCATTAAAAACACGCAAAGCCCATTTAACCATTTTAGCAAAAGGGCTCCCTAGTTCATAGACAAAATGCACATAAATATATCTCAAAAACATTCATTGGAAATAACCTGAAAGCCAGACTTGTACGTGACTACTGGAGATTGGAAATGTGCACCTCACGTCTAGTCACTGTCCCAGTCTAAACATGATCCCTCCCCTACACAACTCCAGCTAACAACTACCTGTGACACCACTTTCAGTTACCTTGGTCCCAAACTCTGGAACAATCTCCCTTCAAGTATCCGTAATCAACCCTCTCTCCAGACCTTTAAACAAGCCCTGACAACCCATCTATTTACTTTAGCCTTCCCTTGTACCTCATGATATAACTTTTTTTATTTTGTATGTATTTTATGTATAGTTATTGTTTTTACATTTTTTTATTACGTAAACCACTTTATGCCTATTTGGTTAGGCCACAGCGGTATATCAATTTTAAGAAGTAAATAAATAAATCCTCTGTATTTAAACCATTCCTGGCATATGTTTCCCATTTGTACTTATATCCAATATAGTACCTATGTTTTTTTTTTTTTTCAAACATACTAAAAAGGTATGTACCGTATTTTTCGGACTATAAGACGCACTTTTTTCCCCCAAAATTTGGGAGGAAAATGGGGGGGTGCGTCTTATAGTCCGAAGGTAGATTTGGCTGGCAGGCTGGCCGCCTGCCCTCCGAGTTCCGATTCGCCGTCAGGGTTACCTCCTCCTCCCCCCCGGCCCTGTCACCACTTCTCCCTACTCACGCGATCTTCCCTGGTGGTCTAGTGATGTCGGGGCAGGAAAGAGCCCCCTCTCCATTTCTTGCCCTTTCCTGCCCAGCGCGCTGCTCTCCATCCTCCTGTATGCAGCCTGACGGTCTCTGCGAGATTCAAAATGGCCGCCGAGACTTCAATTCTCGGTGGCCATTTTGAATCTCGCCGAGACCATCAGGCAGCAATGCATACAGGAGGATGGAGAGCAGCGCGCTGGGCAGGAAAGAGGGGGCTCTTTCCTGCCCCGACGTCACTAGACCACCAGGGAAGATCGCGTGAGTACTGAGTAGGGAGAAGTGGTGACAGGGCCGGGGGGAGGGCGATCCCGAACTCGGAGGGAGGGATTCAGACAAGACGCACCGGAGCACCTAGGTTTTAGAGGAGGGAAAAAGGAAAAATTTTTTTTTCCTATTTCCCTCCTCTAAAACCTAGGTGCGTCTTATGGTCCGGTGCGTCTTATAGTCCGAAAAATACGGTATGTATAAAGGCACTGGCATCCCAATTTTGTGATCTTTGAGGAGGTGAGTTTGAAATGCAAGGTTAAACAATTTGGGTGTCTAAGATTGCACTAACATGTGCTTACTGCAACTTAGAATGCACTTCCATGGAGCACGCTCAGGTGCCCCTTGGTAATTTTGGGATCAGTGCAACTTACCTACATGCTAAAAAATAAAATTTATTTTTCAGTGCTGAAGGTGTGTTTCGGGGTGGTTACGAATCCAGCCAGCCAGCCATCCAGGGATGCAGATTGACCAATTATTATATATATATACATCAGCTTGCCTCCAGCGTTCCCTTCCCTCTCAGTGTCCCGCCCTCGTGGAAAGACAAAATGACATCAGAGGAGGGTGGGACACTGAGAGGAAAGGCTGGAGGCGACGCGAAGAGGATTGCTGGACATGGATGAGATGGGATGGGAGGGCAGAGGAGGGCAGGGGAAAATCGCTGGATATGAAGGGGAGGGCAGGGGAGGGGAGAATCGCTGGATATGGAGGGGAGGGCAGGGGAGAGAGACGAGAAAACGCTTAGACGACAGCGTTCCTAGGGCTCGTTTCATTTGTTCCAAAACGGGCATTTTTGCTTATATATATATATATATATATATATATATATATATATATATATATATATACACACACACACACACGGGATGATTTTATAAGAGGTCTTCTACATATGTACAACAGCATTTACACGTGAAACACTTATATAAAATTAGCCCTTAGAAGGTAATTTTACTTATAATAGGGTGCCTAGACTATGCACATATGTGCATATGTCCCTTTGTAAAATTGCTTCTCCAACAGCTGCAACATAGTTACACCAACTCCAAGGCAAGAGTAACTTTGTGTATATTATGTGCCGGTAAAAACTGGTGCTTTTATTGGGGCCCTGATTACTAAGCTGTGCTGTAGGCATGCTAACTTTTTAGCGTGTCCTAAAAATTAGCACGTGCTAATGCTAGAGACACCCATATGGTGTCTTTAGCGTTAGTGCGTGCTAAAAAGTTAGAATGTCTACAGCGCAGCTTAGTAAACAGAGCCCTTGGTATTTTATGTAATGCACACACATGTGCTGATCCCACCCCACCCCCACCTGTTCTCTGCTTCCAGCATATTGTATATAGGGGCCCTTTAAAAAAAGTGCACTGGAATCTGGTGCTAATCTATAAAGGCAAAAAAAAATAGGGATAACAAAATTCCACTAAAGACTATGTTAATCAAAATATAGTTTATTAATAAAGACACATTCACCCTCAGTTCCTGCGTACAAAAATATTTAAATAAATGAAACCCCAAATCTCCAAGTAGGGGAATTCATACTGAATCATTTACCCATTACTATAGCAGGAGTCCAGTTCTATCACTGGTTTCCATTACAAGGGGGAAAAAAAGAACCAATAGAAAATACTCTCTATCAGAGAAAAACAATTGAATCCAAAAAACATCCCCTAGCTACTAAATAAATAACAATTCAAGAGTGCGTGTGCTTTAAAATTATCAAAAATGTTCTAACAACAGTTAGAAAAATAAAGGATAAGCAGACCTGCCTGCTATTCTATAAAGGGTGTTCACTAGAATAGCAGGCAGGTCTTGTGCCTAACTTTTGGCCACCAGACTTATGCCTGCTAAAACCTGGTGTAAATGCCAGCACCCAAGTGAGGCGCAGTAAGGCAGTATTCTGTAATTCCACGCACTTTTCAGAATGTCCCTAGCCATGCTCCCTTTTTATATATGTCCTATGAGAGTTAGGCACCGAGCCTTTCCTATAAGCGTTCCCTTCCCTCTCAGTGTCCTGCCCTCGAGGAAAGATGAAATGACATCAGAGAAGGGCGGGACACTGAGAGGGAAGGCTGGAGGCGACGCGAGGCGAGCTGAGCCTGCCGCCGCTGCAACCTCAGGTATGGGGTGGAGAGGAGGGGAGGATCACTGGACATGGATGAGATGGGATGGGAGGGCAGAGGAGGGGAGGGGAGAATCACTGGACATGGAGGGGAGGGGAGGGCAGGGGAGAATCGTTGGACAGGGAGGGGAGGGCAGGGCAGGGGAGAATCGCTGGACATGGAGAGGAGGGCAGGGGAGAGAGATGAGAAAACGCTTGGACAGTGTTCCTAGGGCCCGTTTCATTTGTTCTAAATCGGGAATTTTTGCCAAGTATATACACACACACACACACAAATGGGATGAATCACAACTGGCTGCATGCTATTCTATGCAGCCAGTTGTGCCTGCAAATCCAAATTGATGCCAACTAATTGCAATAATTGGTTGCTAGTGCCCAATTGTTGCTAGTTAAGGGCTCGTTGATCAATTAAGGTGCGCATGCTCGAATTTCAGCATGCAGCTTTGAGCAATATATATATATATATATATATATATATATATATATATATATATAATCTGGGGCAGAGTGTTTAAATTTTCCCCCGGATTCTTTGTATTGTGCCTAGATTTCCATGTGCAAATCTAGCATGTTCCATAACAGCGCGCATAACCTAATTGGCTAACAAGCCAATCAGTGCTGTTAATTGGATGTTAATGAGCAATTATCAGCACTAATCGGCATTAATTAGAACTTACACGCAGATCTCGCTAAGTGCATTTTATAATGTTGTGCACATAGATTCTAATGCACATTGTCAAAAACGGGGTGTGGTCTTGGGCATAGAATGGGCTGGCCATGGGCATTCCAAAAACGTATGCATACGGTTATAGAATATACCTGCTCTACATCTAATTTAGGTGCAGGTATTTACACCAGGTTTTACTTGGCGGAATTCCTCGGGCCCGGTGCTGTAGGTGCACTAGTGTTTTTAGCGCATGCTAAAAATTAGTGTGCGGTAATGCTAGAGACACCTATAGGAATATATGGATGTCTCTAGCATTAGTGCATGCTAAATTTTAGTGTGCACTAAAAACGCTACTGCGCCTTAGTAAACAGGGCCCCTTATGAGTAAATATAATCACATGGACAGGCATAAGCATATTCTATAAACCATCTGGAAATTTGATAGAATACGCTTAGGAGGAAATGATTTCTGCACAGTTTTTCCAGGCACTGTATATAGAATCTAGCTCTTTATGTTAATTTCCAAAGAGAAAGGCGCTCATGCATATTTTGTTGCAGAGGGTAAAACTGAATGCACACTTTAAAAAATGTCAAGCATATATGCGTTTTCCTCTCTCTCCCTCTCCATCACACAATCCTGACTGTGGACCCCCATGCATACTTTTAGCTGAATGGAGGAGAGCATTTATATGGCTGGGTAATCTAGGCTCTGTTTTAATGCAGCTGAATTGTTTTAAAATTATTCTCAGAAAGTCTGTTCTGTGAAAGACAGAATATGCAAACAGTAATACTTTATACAAAACACAAGAGAATTGCATACAGTATAGTCAGTGACATTCAAGCAAAACAAATTAATAAAAATTACATGCAAGGCAGATTTGATCTTCTGGTTGATAAAAATACACATTTTAATAGCTTAAGTGGCCCATTTACCTGTTACCAGAAATTGTGCAGATTCACAGTGTCATTTTAATCTTTTGAGTTCTTTTGATAACCTGCAGATGTTGCTGCTTTTTCCAGGCTCTGCCGCTCACATTGATCTAGAAATATATCCTTATATGCATTGGTAAAATTTGTGGAAAAAAAAATCCATTTTATCAATCTGCTGCAGATCCATGAAAGTAACATGATGAAGGGCATTTTCGATATGATGTTTAAATCTGACTTGGACTTTTTAATCAAAACGTTCAAAATAGCGATTTTCGAAACAGCAACACATTTATCTTTTTTGTTTCTAAAATGGTCATTTTCCAGATGTTGCTGTATTCATTGTGTTTACCTTTTTGGACGCTGGGATCTATACATAGTATTTGGACAAGGTTCCTATTTTTTGCCTTTAGCTGATATGCTGGGCATGTTTACATTGTATTGTTGACACCAAGCGACCCCTGATGCAGGAGCTGTGTGCTGAAAAACGGCCCGTGTCGGGTCATTGATGTAAAAGACTGTGTGATTGACTGATCCACACTGTGAAATAAAAGGACCTGCCCCATTTTTTAAGGCTGTTGGTACTTTTTTGTGGTATAAAACCTGGTGTAAATTATCACACCCAACTGGTGCCAGTTCAGCGCGTACATCCAAGTATTCTATAACATGGTGTCTTATTTCTGGAAGTGCCCCTGATTCACCCAGCTTTTCCCCATGGTCATGCCCTCTTTCGAGTTTTGTGCTATGAAATTTAGTCATGCATGATACAGAAAAGGATGTAGGGCAGATGTGGTCATAACTCCAAATTACTACCAATTAAGTGCCAATCAACTTCAATAATTGATTGTTAGTGCCTAATCGACTACTTAGTTGACACACGCCTCTGGGAACCACACCCAAATTTGGGCAACCTATATAGAATCAGGAGGTATATGTTTAAGTGCTGGAACTTATAAGTTTAAAATCCCGATTGATGCTGCTCTATTGAATGTGTTTATTTCTACTGTTTCTTTTCCTGTTCACAACCTGTTTTTCTTGTATTAAGAGCATACTCATGCACTTTGAGTTGTTCCCCATAGATGGTCCAGAACTTGCACATATATGTCCCAGTATCCATATATGTGTTTTACAAAAGGATCTGGTTTCAGCAAACCTTTTGTTAAATACTCGGTGGAATTGTGCTCATCCTAACCCGAACACCTCAATTCCTACCTAGTCACACTATGCCAGTGGTTCCCAAACCTGGTCCTGGAGGCACCCCAGCCAGTCAGGATACCCACAATGAATACTGTGAGCCCTCTAGGGACAGAGAAAGTACCTGTATATAATGTGTACAGCACTACGTTTGTCTAGTAGTGCTATAGAAATGATTATTAGTAGTAGTAGTAAAATCATCCAAATGCCTGTTCAAAAGATTTGCATGCCGCATGCAAGTCTCTCTCATGAATCTTCATTGACACACACACAAAATATGTTCCAATATAGTTGTAACTTACAATAACTGTACTATAGTCTCACAACTATATAGCATCTTCAAACATTTATTATATATTGCAAAATATTTAAAATCTCATACCCACCATTAAATCATTATAGTATTAGATTGTAAGCTCTTTGAGCAGGGACTGTCTTTCTTCTATGTTTGTGCAGCGCTGCGTATGCCTTGTAGCGCTATAGAAATGCTAAATAGTAGTAGTAGTAGTAGTACTGTCTATATGCATATCCCGTTTACACACCGTTTACAAATTTGCACTACACACATAACCCATTTAACAGCATGTGACCCCCACACCCTCCTACTCAGAAATATAACCAGCTCTCATCATAAAATGATGTCCATTGAATCACATCGCAGATGTCAGAATGTGGTATCAACTGTCCACATACTCTTCCACAATTAGCATAACGATGTGTTCTCCAGCCAAAACACCAACTCTGCATGAATTGAATGGGTCAGTTAAACACATCAAAATACTTCCACAGTTCCAGGTGTGGTCCAAAGTCATGCTATTGATCTTGCAAGTGAAATGCACATCACAAAATTGCTAGAGCCTGTTTCATACGAATACCAAACCCAACACGGTTTCCATGTTTCGCTCCACTATGCGTCATCAGGAATCGTACATCTTATCATACTGTTTTGGCAAATGGGCAGAAACGAACTCACTCCAAGCCAGAATGCTGCATGGCGGGTCTGCCAAAAGATGCCCACACTGGCCAGGATGTTGTCCCAAGAAAGTAAACACAACTCCTATTACCAGGCTAAATAATAAAAAAAATCAAAACCTTTGTAATCATTGCTTATGCTCAGCAAAATTTATAACAGCTCAATTATGTAAACAAGTACTCTAATAGAAAAAGTACTGACCCCTGACTCTACACACTGAACTGGCCTGATATTAATTGTAAGCATAAATTCTGCATCCACAGGTGTCCCCCTTAGCCAACAATGGGTATAAAGCAAAACTAGGACATTTCTACATAGAACTCATTGAATTATGTTTACTTCATTTATGATTTTATTATGCATCATTTTATATTATCATGGCATTGATTTACATATGTGTTTTTGATGTTTGTGATCTACTTTGGACTTGGTGAAATAAGGTGGATACTTTCCATTTAAATTAAATTAACTCACCAGCATACTAAAAAAAAAAAAGCCTGATTCTATTTCCTCTCAATAACAGCAACATATACCTTCTCCAGTACCAGGCATATTATGCAATAATATAAAGCCTACACAAGTCACTGAGGACCATAACTCACACAACAAGGAGCCAACCTAGAAAAAGCCAGCACCACAAGTACTGCAATAAAATATAGAACAGCAATACATCTACTGGGAAAACTGAACAAGTCAGATTATTACAAGTTCTGAGATAAGAACAGCATAGTAACTGAATACTTGACCTTGGTCACACACACTGAGCATAGATAGACCCTCATCAAGTACAGAATAAATTACCATAAACTAACAGTAGAAATATATAGACAAAAATCAAACTGTTCTAGTGTCTGCAATGAACTCATTCAAACAAGCAATTGCAACTGGCAACAACATACTCCTCCTACAATTCGACATGTCCAGTGCCTTCGACATGGTTAATCATGGAATACTATTAACATACTAGAATACTTTGGAGTAGGAGGTACAGTCCTCAAATGATTCAGAGGATTCCTGACCACAAGATTATACCAAGTAACAACGAATGCGGACATATCAGCCCCATGGATACCTGAATGTGGAGTCCCCCAAGGATCCCCCCTCTTTAACCTAATGATGATACCTCTAGCCAAACTACTAGCCAATCAAAACCTCAACCCCTACATATATGCAGATGATGTCACGATCTACATCCCATTCAAACATGATCTAAATGAAATCACCAACGAGATCAACCAAAGCCTCTAAATCATGCACTCCTGGGCGGATGCATTCCAGCTAAAACTTAACGCAGAAAAGACACAATGTCTTGTACTCACCTCACAACATAACACAAACAACTTCACCATCATTACCACACCATACTGTTCTCTTCCCGTCTCACAAAATCTGAAAATTCTTGGAGTTACCATTGATCGAAACCTCACACTCGATGCCCATGTGAAGAATACGACAAAAAAGGTGTTCCACTCCATGTGGAAACTCAAAAGAGTAAAACCTTTCTTCCCGAGATACATCTTCTGGACCCTGATACAGTCAATGGTAATAAGTCACCTGCACTACTGTAACGCACTGTACGCTGGCTGCAAAGAACAGACTATCAACAAACAGCCCAGAATACCACCGCCAGACTCATATTTGGAAAAACTAAATACGAAAGTGCAAAACCCCTAAGAGAGAAACTTCACTGGCTCCCACTTAAGGAATGTATCGCATTCAAGATCTGCATGATTGTACACAAAATTATTCACGCAGATGTCCCAACCTACATGCTAAACCTTGTGGACCTGCCTCCCAGAAACGCCAAAAGATCATCCCGCAAATTTCTCAATCTGCACTTCCCCAGCTGTAAAGGACTAAAAATCAAGCTGACACATGCCACTACCTTCTCATACACAAGCACGCAGTTGTGGAATGCACTACCCACTGCCTTGAAAACTATTGACGAAATAACCAACTTTCGCAAAGCTTTGAAGACATATCTCTTCAACAAAGCCTACAAAGAGAACCCGTGCCTAAATTACCTCGCTACCTACCCAGTTATGAAAGTTTACTTTCTATACCTACCTGACTCACACTTTTCCTCTTTCCTCTCCCTTACTTAAACTTTCTACTTCACTAATTGTATCGAATGTCCTGGAATGACAATACCATAACAGGACTCTGTAAGCCACATTGAGCCTGCAAATAGGTGGGAAAATGTGGGATACAAATGCAATAAATAAATAAAATAAAAAAAATGATCAACTGGCTGTTGTGTAAGACATCAGTATGGGTAAACAGAAGGTTAAACCCTATGGTCATCCACCTGACTCCACGATAAGTAGTATCTGGTACACCACCAATACCAACTTCCTGTTTTGCAGAGGTTAGGATGTAGCAGGCCTTGAATGTCTGCATGTGTTCAAAGGCCCCACGTTGACTGTCTCTTTATAGTGCTTCTGCTGCTCCTGCCCACCCCACCCCCAATACCACATAAGTACATAAGTATTGCCATACTGGGACAGACCAAAGGCCCATTAAGCCCAGCATCCTGTTTCCAATAGTGGCCAATCCAGGTCACAAATACCTGGCAAGATCCCAAAAAAGTACAAAACATTCTATACTGCTTATTCCAGAAATAGTGGATTTTCCCCCAATTTTAATAATGGTCTATGGACTTTTCCTTTAGGAAGCAGTCCAAACCTTTTTTAAACTCTGCTAAGCTAACCACCTTTACCACATTCTCTGGCAACGAATTCCAGAGTTTAATTACATGCTAAGTGAAGAAACATTTTCTCCGATTCATTTTAAATTTACTACATTGTAGCTTCTTCGCATGCCCCCTAGTCCTAGTATCTTTGGAAAGCGTAAACAGACGCTTCACATCTACCCGTTCTACTCCACTCATTATTTTATAGACCACTATCATAACTCCCCTCAGCCACCTTTTCTCCACCTTTTTTCACACTTAAGGGCCCTGTTCACTAAGCCACATTATAGGCGTGTTTACATTTTTAACGTGCGTTAACCATTTACGCACATTAACTGTGTACTCGCCTATATCCCTATAGGTGCCTACACGATTAGCGCGCGCACTAATTGTAGGCACGTTAAAAATGCTAACATGCCTTAGTAAACAGGGTCCTAAGTGTCTACAGCTAAAGGAGCCCACTCTGTTCTTCATTTGAAACTTCCTGAGCTGCCTCAATTTCTTCACATCCTCTCTTTCAACATACTCTAATTTACCTGTGTTTGCAGTTGTATTTGAAAGTACATCACTCTGAAATATGCATTCCTGAGCCACTGTCAGCCTTCTGTCAAGATCTGCTTTAAAAACTGCTCTATCTCCTTTTTAATTGTTAAGGCTAGCAGTCAGATTCCTTTCTAATTAAGGGGCCCTTTTACTAAGCCACGTGTAGGCGCTTACGGACACCCAACGCATGTCCATTCGGAGTTACCGCCTGGCTACATCATGACCCGGGCGGTGATTTCATTTTTTACCTGTGTCCGCTACACGCGCCGGAAAATAATTTTTATATTCTGGCACTCGGTGGAGACCAGGCAGAAATTGTCATTCTACATGTGTAGATGATTACTGCACGGTTACCATGCAAGACCTCACCGCTAAGTCAATGGCTGGCAGTAAGGTCTCAAACCCAAAATAGACGTGTGGCAATTTTTATTTTGTTGCACATCCAT
This sequence comes from Microcaecilia unicolor, assembly GCF_901765095.1. NCBI lineage: Eukaryota > Metazoa > Chordata > Amphibia > Gymnophiona > Siphonopidae > Microcaecilia > Microcaecilia unicolor. The sequence continues at coordinate 105,591,781 of NC_044036.1, forward strand.
TTTCAGCAAAAATTTTAAAAGACCTTTTTTACAGGCGCGCTGAAATATGGATCTGCTCGCACCCAAAACACGCGACTACACTAGCACAGCCCATTTTTCAGTGCACTTTAATAAAAGGAGCCTAAGATGGCTGAATATTGAATTCATTGATCTTTTTTCCCTTTGCATAGCAATCAACTAAAATGTTGTGCATTTCATTATGTTTTGTTAATTTGTGTTTGTATATAATATCCCTTATTTGAGATCACTGGTAAAAAGCTCACTCGAAAACTCTTATCTTGTACCATCTGAGAACATATCTGAAAATAGCCAGAAATAATGCTAATTCTTAGCATTTCCAAGTTCCCAAGCATTCTTTGTGATAGGCATTCCCAGGTTTTCCTATTATTTTAATAGCGTACATTTTTAAATTGGTAGGGAACTTTAGAAGTTCTGTTATAGAGCACATGCAAATTCTCAATCTTTTTATATTACACATCCATTCTAAACATTCTTGCCAGCTCTTACAAGTGTTAGAAATAGTTTTCCTTCCTAGTTTCATGGAGGACTACATATTCGCTTTTGACAGGTGAAACCCTCTCTGCCAATTCTTTTTTTCTGAAACAACTTGTGAAATTGATCTCCTGCTAAACCAATTTAATATGTGCTGTAAGCCGCTTGCTGGATAATAAGGCTTCATATGTGAGAGCTGTAATCTGCCTTGTGCATTGGGCTTTTTAAAGGCGTTCAAACTTATTTTTCCGGATTTAACATTCCACAAGAACTTTATGACTGCAGAATCCAGCTGTGAAAACTAGCTTTGCAACTGTGCTGATATCCTTTGAGAAATATACCGTATCTAGAGTAGCCAGGTTTCTGCATATTCAAGAGAAACACACTATGTTAGAGCTTCAAAAATATTTTCAGTCTATGCACATTCTCCTTTAAAAATAAACAATGGATTTTGTTTTGATGCTCAGCTTGTTTTGACCGTACTATATATTTTCCAAAGTAACTGATTGCTATATAGGTAATTCTTTCTCCTGGCTTTCATCTGGCACTGTTCAATGGCTTCAGAATATGCATTCTAGTAGTGAATGCTAACATTTTATTTAGGCTTTACTGGTATCTATTCTCTGAGGGGCTATTTAACTAAGCTGCGTAAACGTGTACTCATGCCTAACATGCACCAAAATGGAGTTACCACCCGACTACCACGTGGTAATTTCATTTTTGGCGCACGTCTGATCCACGCGTCTGAAAAATAAATTTTATTTTTTCGGATGCATGTATCAGACGCGCGCCAACTGGCATTTGACGCGCATAGGTCATTACCGCCCGGTAACCGCATGAGACTTTACTGCTAGGCCAATGGCTGGCAGTAAGGTCTCAGACCCAAAATGGATTTGTGACAATTTTCATTTTGCCATACGTCCATTTTGGACAAAAATTTGTAGAAATGATTCTGTGCATGCCCAAAACATGCGTCTACACTACCGCAGGCCATTTTCAGCGCACCTTTGTAAAAGGGCTCCTTAGACTTCTATAGCTGATGTTATGATTCTTGCAGCTGTCCAGACAGTTGATACCTGCTTTAATAAACCAGTGAATTATGGGAGCAAGTTTAAAAGCAGATTTGTACTTTCTCTTCGGAAATCTGGCCAGCATTGAAGAGTCATATACACTTGTACATGCTTTTATCCATGGAAAATTCACACACAAAGCAATTCTGTAAAGTCTATGCTAACAGTTACACACCAATTACATGTGGAATTCATCAGAATAATGGCTTACACAAATTTATTTATTTGTGACATTTATATCCCACATTATCCCAAACAAGTTTGAGTTCAATGTGGCTTACAATAAACAGTATAGGATACATAACAAAGAATAATGCATAAGAAAGTAGTTTGTTATAAGAATCCATATATGTATATGTGCATTTAAATACCAAATTTTTGCCTGAACACTACTCTGTGAATACCTGTATATCACATAGCACATATTTTACAGGTGGGCGTACACAGGGATGGAGTCTGGGCAGAGCATGGGTGGGACTTACACATATACACGTATGCCCTGTTGACAGCAGGCATAAATCCTGGCGTGCAAGTTGGGCATTCATTCCCAGTATTCTATAACATTGCTCCTAAAGTTTCCTAATGCCCCTGACCTGTCCTTGCCCCTCCTATGGCCACTCCCCCTTTTTGCTTGCATTCTATGGGATTTGGGTACCTAGGACTATAGAATAGCACATAGGTAGATGTGTGTACAACTCCTAATTGATGCTAATTAACATCAATAATTGATTTTTAGCATCCAGTTATTGCCTGTTAATGGCTGTTAACCAATTAAGTTGCTCATGCATCTCAGAATTGCGCCCAAATTTAGGTGACCTTTATAAAATCTAGCTCTTAATTTGTAGAATACTTTAAGTTGTGTGTATTGCTGGAACTTAGGAGCACATGCACCAGTTCTTTGGCTGGCATAAGTGCTCATGCCTAATTTATATGCATGTATTTTCACTGCTACCCTTATATTCTATAGAGGAAAGTAAGTGGAATGTACCTTTATGGAATAAGCTCCTACCAGAGGCTCCTAGGTTTAGGCGCCCTGTCATAGAATTACCCCCACAGTGTTTTAAAACTAAAATCCTTATGTGCATTTTATCTTCCTTGACATAACCCCACCCTTTTTGATCCAGGTAAAAGTACTGGCACTGTGAACAGCATGGGGACTTTCACCTCTACTGAGGGGAGGGGTGAAATTTTCAGTGGAATCTTTTATTTTGTTCACCTTTGTAAAAAGCTTTAAAAGCTACATCTTAAATTGAAAAAGTAATAATTTTTCATTAACTTTATCATTAGAAAGTTATTCTATTTTAGGTTGTTAGTGGGTAATATTATAATAGGTTGCCTGGGTTAATTGTGCGGAAAGGCACCTACTGCATTTGTTGCCTAATTTTATAAAAGTCACACAAACGTCTAGTATCTTTATATCACACTAGCACAAATCCTGAAGAAACTGAGCCTAGACTGAAGGCACAGACATTCAGGGCTGCTGAGGGGGGGGGGGGGGGGGCAGGGGGAACAAAATTCCCCGGGCCCAGGCCTTCAAGGGGGGCCTGGCGCCGGGTTCAGGCCGCCGGCGCTGCAGTCCCCGGTCTCACCTGCCTACCCTCGGCTCCATCCGCTACTGGGCCCCCTGCATTAAAATCGGCAGCACCTCAGTTGAGCTCCGTTTGGAAAGGCAGATCACCGTGCCCTCCCTGTGTCCCGCCCTTGCGGAAACCAGACGTTACATCAGATGAGGGCGGGACACAGTGAGGGAAGGCCCGAAGGGAGGCGATCTGCCTTTCCAAATGGAGCTCGGCTGAGGTGCTGCCGATTTTAATGCAGGGGTCCCGATGGCGGACGGAGCCGAGGGCAGGCAGGTGAGACCGGGGACTGCAGCAGCAGCGGTGGTGAGGGCGTCTGCTAGGGCTTCAGCAGAGGGATGCTGTCGGCAGGGGGGGGGTGGCAGGCGGTCTTACCCCGGGCCTGGCTTAGTCTTTCGGCGGCCCTGCAGACATTATGTAGGCCTAAATATTAGCACATAGTTTACGTACATCTGTGTATTTCATAAAAGACACCCAGAAATTTTGACTCCACCCAGTCAGTGGCATACTGAGCTTGGTTGTCCCCTGGGGCAGAGCACCCCCTCCTCCAGGCAAGATAGCAGGCATGCTTAGAGGTGGAGTTTGGGCAGAATATGGATCCAGTGGTCTAGCAGGGGTATGGCGGTGGGTGTGGTCCACCCCATGTGCAGGCAGTAAGGGGGGTGCATTGAGCGGTTGCGGATCCTTTTTACATGACATCAGAGTGGCCAGAGGACTGGCAGAGCTGACAGTTGCATGAATGTATACTGTGACTTCACGACTGCTTGATGCACCCCTCCTTACTGCCTGCACCTAGGGTGTACCGCACCCATGCCCTGCCCCTGGTACACCACTGGACTCGTGATCTGCCCAATCCTGCCACTAAACATGGCTACTATTTTATTTATTTATTTAGATTCAGCTCACACCTTTATCAGTAGTAGCTCAAAGTGATTTACATTCAGGTATAATATATGTCCCTGTCCCTGGAATGCTCACAGTCTTAAGGGGTCCTTTTTAAAGTTTAGCATGCACTAATAACCTAATAACCACTAGTAACCTTCCAGAAATTCCTAAAGACTAACCTGTTCAAAAAGACTTACCATAGTGATCCTTCACAAATGACCTGACATTAAAACTGTACCAGAATCAGACAATATCAAACTCTTTATTCCTGTTTGCTTCAATTAATTTGTCATTAATTAAAGTTAATGCATTACCCCCTTATCTCTCATGCCTGAAATGAAATGTTTATCTAACTTACTTTACAATTTATTTCAACATTTATGTACTTTAAATGCATTACTACTTTGCATTTCTCATTCCGGAAATGGCGATTGCCATTACGGCATAATGTAAGCTACATTGAGCCTGCAAAAAGGTGGGAAAATGTGGGATACAAATGCAACAAATAAATAAATAAATAATGGAATTACTATATGCTAAATGCTAAGCTCATAAGTATAAATTGGGCTTCTTAGCATGCGCTAATTCCATTAGTGTGCACTAAACTTTAGTAAAAGGGCCCCTAAGCTTGTACCTGAGGCAATGGAGGGCTCAGTGACTTGCCCAAGATCACAAGGAGCAGCAGCTGGATTTGAACACAGGCTTCCTTGATTGACAGCCCTGAGCTGGGCTACTCCTCCACTGCACTCCATTTCACTATGGAAGTGCATCGTGCATACTTCTAGGCATGACCTAATGTTGCAAGAAGTCTTTCCTGCACATAAATCAGCATTTTACATACACAGAAAGTTTATAAAATTACCTACCTAGCCAGTCTAGTCTTGTGTGTGTATGTGCGCATATGATATATACCCTAAAGTGCAATAGAAATATGAGATCTTCAAGGCTGTGAATATAGAAGAAAAGCTAAAAGCAAAGACAGTACATGCATAGGACAATAACAATCCAAATTCATTGTCTCTTAGAAAACATTTTTCATGCAAAAACAAAATTTTGAAATGTAGGATTCTTATGGTAAATCAAGTGAAGCTTAAACGCGTAGGATGTCATTAAAAACTTGGAAGCATTAAACATTAGCAGTGGGGATTCCAGAATTCCCATTTACTGAGTGGGCTATTTGTGTGAAGCATTTTGACAAAGATATGAGAGTAATGATAGGTGAAGCGTGTTTCGGTATTTGCTGGTAATTATACAGCATGCAATCAACTGTTCTAATAACCTTTAAGACCACTTTAATTTCATTTTAATATCAAGAAGGCACTTCATTATAGCTAATCTCCAGCTCTGTGTATCATCCATATTTACATTAACGTTTCTCAGTAGGAGTAAATACCATTTTCTCTTGCCATAAGCAGACTTCTACTATGAATTCACAATTTTAGAAACTCATTTTGGGCTTTCCATTCTCTCTACATTACAAAATGTAATACTCCAAGAGAAACGAAGCCAGCAATTTTGAGAAGCCTACGTATTTGCAGGGTATGTGGGTGCTTTACTGTGTGTTTTTTATGGATAATTTTCAGAAAAACCATATCAGGTATTTTCTTTTTTCAAAATTAGCTAGGTAAAAAGTATGCACTAAAAGTTCCTATATACTTTCTCCCTTCAGTATGTGAATTGGGCTTAGGGGGTGAGGGATCCTGAAATAACACCTCGTGTACACACTCTGGCCGATATTCAGTGCTATTTAACTGGCCAGGAATGGCTCCTGGTCGATTAATTAGCACATAGCCAGCTAAACACTAATATTCAGCATGAGATAGCCGGTTATTTCCACTGAAAATTAGGGTCCCTTTTACCAAGCTGAGGCAAAAGGGGGCGCTGATATCGGTGCGTGTTTTACACACATGCCGAGGCCCCCTTTTACCGCAGCTGGTAAAAGGCAAGGTCTCACTTTTCTGCAGGAAATGGCCGGGCGGCAAGTAAAGCACTTGCTGCGTGGCCATTTCAGGGGGAGGAGCCCTTACCACCACCCTTTCAGGCACTGCCCAATTACCGCCGGATACAGCCCGGCGCAACAAAAATAAATAAATTTTTGTAGTGCTGGAAATGACGGCACGGTAGGAGTGGGAAGTACCAGCGGGCTGCTGCGGTAGCCTGGGGGTACTTCCGTTATAGCGAGCGGTAAGTCAGCGTTGGGCTTACCACCACTTAGTAAAAGGAGCCCTTAGTGCTTAGCTCACAGTGACTAATCAGCTATATCGCATGGTATAACTGGCTAGCTGCAAATATTCAGCACTTCACCAGCTAAGTTTAGTGGCCAAATCGGACTGTCTAAATAGCAGCTTACCTTTGACTGCTATAAACTTAACCGGTCAGCGTTGAACATTAACTTGGCTGGTTAGGTTTAAGCCATCTAAAAAATACGAATATTCAGTGTCAGTCATCGGAAATGGCCCAGCACTGAATATCCGGGCTCAGCACCAATCATGGCACTTAGTCTGTCTGTCTCTTGCAGGCTGAATATTGACCACACAGGGTCAATTGTACAAAGGTCACCCAAATCTGGGCACTAAAATGCAAGGTGATGAACGTGAATTCTACGATGGCATCTGGGTGCCCAGATTCTGTTATACGAGTGTAAGTTAGCATTTGCACACCAGCATTTAGGTGCTATTACTTATATGCCATGTAAAAGACAGTTGTAAATGTTAGCATGTAAATTTTGCAAACTCCTATTCTAGCTGACATCATTTTTATGTACCTTTCTGGCTCCACATGCAACTTCCTTTAAGTTAGTCACCCTATTCTCTGTCTAGCTCCTGTTCTATCTAATCCACACCAGGGGTGTAGCCAGACTTTGGCGGGAGGGGGGTCCAAATCCCGAGGTGAGGGGGCACATTTTAGCCCCCCCCGGTGCCGCCACCAACACCCCCGCCATTGCCGACCCCGCCGCTGCCGCCACCACCACCACCAACTTTGCCCCCCCTCCCGACGACCCTCTCGACCCCCCTTCCCGCCGCTAACCCGCCGTCGCCTATCTTTGCTGGTGGGGGACCCCAACCCCCACCAGCCGAGGTCCTCTTTTTCCCGCGCAAGGCTTCCTTATGTTTATGATGTCCTGCACGTTGTACGTCCAGGACGTCAGAAACAGAAGGAAGCCTTTTGCGGGAAGAAGAGGACCTCGGCTGGTGGGGGTTGGGGTCCCCTGCCAGCAAAGGCAGGCGACGGCGGGTTGGCGGCGGGAGGGGGAAGTTGAGAGGGTTGTCGGCAGGAGGGTCCAGGGCCAAATCTATGGGGGCCCAGGCCCCCCTGGCCCCATGTAGCTATGCCACTGATCCACACATACAAGAAGAAGGATGATTTCCCTATGAAGCAATGGAGAAGTGATGCAGGCCAACCAAAATTAATGGTGTGATCCAGAGGTGGATGTGCTTGATATCTGGTTAATAAATTTGTTTCTACCCACCTCTGGTTGATCTATGTCCCTTCCCTACTTTGCTGTTGATCTGTCTAATCTGTCATTATGCTCCACTTTCTCTTTTACCCTATGCTGTCTATTAAGATGTGTATTGTGTTGACATTGTAAGTAGCATACTGTTCCATAATATATATTGTTATTTGAATATTTTTTTGTGTTGATATTGTCTGTTACCTGTGTTCTGAATGACCTTGTTATACGCCGCCTTGGGTGAATTTCTTCAAAAAGGTGGTAAATAAATAAATAAATAAATAAATAAAGCAAGTTATTCTATAAGTTATGGGCCTGATATTCAAAATGATTTAATTGTCCAGGAGAGGATCCAGGTTATTTAAATCAACTGGACAGAGCTGCTGAAAATGTCTGGTTAGCACCCAAGCTGGAACCAGCTAATTTGGGGGCATCCAGTACTTAACTGGTTAAAGCTAACCACATAACTAAGATTGCATAAAAGGCAGTCCTATTTTATGTGGTTCTTTATAACTAGTTAAATGCTGAATATCCTACTTAACCAGCTATGTATACCTGGAAATTCAGTGCCAGAGCTGGCATGGCCTGGCATTGAATTTCTGGGTATAAAGCTGGCAGCAGTTAGCAAAATGCTGATCGCCATCGGCTGAATATCGGGCCCTACATTCGTATGTGTGGGACTCGCCAATATTCTGCCCACATGTATGTCACTTTGCAGTTTTGTGCTATCCCCCCATCTCTATAAAAAGTGCTAAAAAATGTGCATGCAAATTTGGGTGTGCACCCAATTCGTGCATAATTGTGCATGTATTTTAATTGAATAACAAGCTAATTAGCGCCAATAATTTGCTTTTTAACAAGCAATAATTGGCACTAATTAGACCAAATTAACATACACACATGTAAATTTAGGCACAGAAATGGGAGGGCATGAATGGATTGGGGTTGATCAGGGGTGTGATTTTAGTTATACGAGTGAGGGGGCTCCATGCCTAAATACAGGCATAGGTATTTGCACCAACCTTTCATTGGTGGAAATGCCAGCGTCTAAATATAGGTGCGATCCCTGGGCTTAAGCGCCATTCTATAAACCAAACGCCTAACTTTAGGTGTGGTTTATAGAATACCACTATGCATTTTTCAGCGCCAATTTTTTAGGCGCCATTTATAGAATTTCCCCCATATGGGGTGCATGCTAAACTTGTAGGATACCATTTAGCTGCACTTCCCCCGCACCCCACTAGGCACTAAGGTTATAGAATAAGGGGGATACTGGTTGAATATCAGAACTAAACAGATAATAGCTTACAGACTCATAACTTTCTTTGATCATTGGCTCTTGAATGTCCATGAAACACCATTTTAATTTATTGGAGATTTGAAATTTTTCATATTGCCTTTTAAGGTACTCTAGTTGACTTCCTGTAATGTAGGCAGTTGTGTATATTATTAGTAGCCAAAAAACAAATATTCCCTGTAGCCCATTGCAGTATGTCTGGATACGTGTCAGGTTCCCAACCAGAAGAGCAGAACTGGACCTATAAAACTGGTAAGAGAATACATTGGAGACAACATTGCAAAATGATTGGCATGCTAAAGAATCTTCCCTTTAAAGTGTACTGGATAGTGCATCAACCTTGCAGTTTCATTCACGTGGAACAATCAAGATCTGCTGGACTCATGAGGGACCTGCCTGTCCTAAGCAATTGACATTGCTGTACTACCCCCCATGGCAAAAATGATAGCAGTGGTCTTCTGGCTACCTTAAAGGGATTGCTGATTATATATATCACATTTGCACATATGTGAAAGAGTTTGTTCAACTTTAGATGTGCTGAAGCACTCAGTACAACCAAAGAGCTGGCACAGAAAATATAGGATCAGGATTACAGGAAGAAGACAAACCTGCTTATAATCGAAAGAGAAAAACGCCCAAGTTCCGACCTAAATCGGGAGATGGACGTTTATCTCACAAAAACGAATAAAGCGGTATAATCGAAAGCCGATTTTTGGACGTTTTCAACTGCACTCCGTCGCGGATGCGGACAAAGTTGATGGGGGCGTGTCAGAGGTGTGGCGAAGGCGGAACTGGGGCGTGGTTATCTGCCGAACAAAGATGGGCGCATTTCACCGATAATGGGAACAAAAGTATGTGTTTTTAGCTAGAATTTAGGACACTTTTCCTGGACCCTGTTTTTTCACGAATAAGGCCCCAAAAAGTGCCCTAAATGACCAGATGACCACTGGAGGGAATCGGGGATAACCTCCCCTGACTCCCCCAGTGGTCACTAGCCCCCTCCCACCACAAAAAATGATGTTTCACAACTTTTTATTTTCACCCTCAAATGTCATACCCAGCTCCCTGACAGCAGTATGCAGGTCACTGGAGGAGTTGTTAGGGGGTGCAGTGGACTTCAGGCAGGTGGACCCAGGCCCATCCCCCCTACCTGTTACAATTGTGCTGCTTAATGCTTATTAGTCGTCCAACCCCCCCAAACCCACTGTACCCACATGTAGGTGCCCCTTAGGGCTATAGTAATGGTGTAGACTTGTGGGCAGTGGGTTTTGAGGGGGATTTGGGGGGCTCAACACACAAGGGAAGGGTGCTATGCACCTGGGAGCTCTTTTACCTTTTTTTTTGGTTTTGTAAAAGTGCCCCCTAGGGTGCCCGGTTGATGTCCTGGCATGTGAGGGGGACCAGTGCACTACGAATCCTGGCCCCTCCCACGAACAAATGCCTTGGATTTATTCGTTTTTGAGCTGGGCGCTTTCATTTTCCATTATCGCTGAACAACAAAAACGCCCAGCTCACACATTGTTGAATAAAACATGGGCGTCTATTTTTTCCCAAAATACGGTTCGGTCCACCCCTTCACGGACCCGTTCTTGGAGATAAACGCCCATGGAGATAGGCGTTTTCGTTCAATTATGCCCCTCAAAGGGTGTTATGCCTGACAGAACTTTCTGTGGTTCCGTTACACCTTCTGTATGCTTTGTAGGCACATATACAAATAACAGACAGTCATTCATACAGTAATTACTCTGGGCTCACTTGGTTAGAGATATGACAGTGCCCAAAGCGGCCTTCTGGGTCCCCAATGAAGGAATAATGCCAATTATTGGAGAAAAATATATATTATTTATTATATATGTATATGCAAATATGGCAAGCACAAAATACTAATGATTACACCCCAAAATAGATATATGAATCTATCTATCTATCTATCTATCTATCTATCTATCTATCTATGTAGATGATTACACAACTACAATATTATCTTGAAAAGAAATTGCCAAGAAGAAATTACCAACTTAGGGACTCTTTTATAAAGGCACGGTAGGGCTATCAAATGGGTAGCATGTGCCTAATTGGCACTACAGCCAGGGTAGCATGTGTGCCTGGCAGTAATTTCAAGTTTGGCGTGCATCAAATTCCACAGTAGAAAATAATTTCATAAGTTAACTGCAACACATCTTTCATATAAATCTTAAAGACCTCTAATGGTGTCAAAAATGTGTTATCAGAAAGTTCAAAATACTCAAGATTCCAACTGAAGATGGATAGACAAACTATCCTTAATTATTGTAGCAGCTGTAGCAGTGACAGTACCCATTTGAGTTTCGATTTTACCAAGCCGCAAGACTAATTTATTACATTTGGAAACCTGATGAATTTAGTTACTGTTTCTTCTATGAATCTAGTCAAATTAAAAGGATTGCCCTGAAGAGATTTCTCAACTCTGTTTATGGCAAACAAAGCAAAAAAACTTCCTGAGAAGAACTAAGAGCCGATGGAACGAGAGGGAAATGAAAGAGAAACCGGAGATGAAATCTTTACTATTTCCTGGAGTCCAATACTTGGATCTTGCTGACCCAAGGAGATGTGGAGGGGCATTTTTGAAAGGGATGTCCAAGTTGCAATTTGGACATCCTTGCGAAACGACGAAATCCAGGGGCAGGGAAACCCATATTTTCAAAACAAGATGGACGTCCATCTTTCATTTTGAAAATACCGTCATGGACGCCCAAATCCTTAAATTTTGTCATCCTTAGAGATGGACGACCTTAGACATGGACGTTTCTGACTTTTGGCGATTTTTGAAACCAAGGACATCCATGTCTAAAACGGCCAAATGCAAGCCATTTGGTCATTGGAGGAGCCAGCATTTGTAGTGCACTGGTCCCCCTGACATGCCAGGACAACAACTGGGCACCCTAGGGTAGGGTTACCATACGTCCGGATTTCCCCGGACATGTCCTCTTTTTGAGGACATGTCCGGGGCGTCCGGCGGATTTTGCCCACGCCCACGTTTGTCCGGATTTCTGGACAAACGTGAGCGCGGGTGCGGGGAGGCGCGTGCGTGCGGTGGGCGGGCGATCGTCGGCGCCGTGGGTCACCTGGTCTCCCGTCCTCTCCCCTTCCTTACCATGTTCCCTGGTGGTCTAGTGACGTCTTCGGGGCAGGAAAGAGCCCCCTCTTTCCTGCCCGGAGCGCTGCCTCCCCTGTCTATCATCCTTCTCGGTCTGGCTGGGGATTCAAAATGGCCGCCGAGAGTTGAACTCTCGCGAGGCCGCTTCAACTCTCGTTGGCCATTTTGAATCCCCAGCCAGACCGAGAAGGATGATAGACAGGGGAGGCAGCGCTCCGGGCAGGAAAGAGGGGGCTCTTTCCTGCCCCGAAGAGAAGACACTACTAGACCACCAGGGCTAGATCGTAAGTGAGGGGGGGGGGTATGTGATGGGGGGAGGGGATTATGCGACGGGGGGGGGGGAGTAGGGGCGGAACCCGACCTGAAGGGGCGTGGCATGGGGCGTGGCGGGGGGCGTGGCATGAGGCGGGGTGGGGGCGGGGTAGGGGCGTGACATGTGTCCTCTTTTTCAGAGGACACAAAATGGTAACCCTACCCTAGGGGGCACTGCAGTGGACTTCATAAATTGTTCCCAGGAACACAGCTCCCTTACCTTGTGAGCTGAGCCCCCCAAAACCCACTACCCACAACTGTACACCACTACCATAGCCCTTAAGAGTGAAGGGGGGCACCTCCGTATGGGTCCAGTGAAAGAGTAAAAAATTGATTCACTTCTACTTGGTCTATACCACTCTTTTCCTATTACAATGCAGGGAATGTTCGTGGGAGATTAGAAAACAGTAAGTTTTTGTTTGACATAAGGCTTTCATCCTCTAAGTCAGTTGTGATCCTTTTTTATTTGCATTCCCTTTTTCTGTAATACCCATGTTTATTGCTTTCAGATTCTTCTCTAGATGTCTTCGCCCCCTTTTCTGATCTCTTTCTGCTGCTTTCTCTCTTTATTGTGCTTGGCTGAACCATATAGTATCAGTTTCTCTGAGCACTTATCTTCTAACTCCTGTTACTCTACATGTTCCATCTTTGCTTATACCATATGCTGTTTATTATACTGTTTTATTGGTAGATGGGGGTAGGTTGCACAGGGCCCCGCAATTGCTAAGACCAGCTCTGCAGAGACTTTTCAGTTAGCCCCAGATTTTCAGTGCCAGCACTGAATATTGTGGGCTAATCTCGCCAGCGATGGTCAGCTTTTTAAAAAATTTCTGACTGCTGCTGGCTGAATATTGGATGGCATGTATATTTGATGATTTTTTTTCTACATTCTTTTCTACATTAATTATTACTAAAAAGCAATGATTATATTGGTCTATTGAACAAACAAAGGCTGCAGAATTCTAAAATATTTCAATTTGTTTTTGCATGGAATTCCCCCAAGAATTTAATTTAATGGGGAAAATTAAGTATTTGAAAACTGCCTATCCTCCTTGCTGGTAAAAGAGTCAATGCGACTGTCAGGCCCCATTGTTTTGCTTTGACTGAACCTGCTCTTTTCTGACCTCAGAAACTGCAACCCTAGGCAACCACCTAATCTACCTAATGGTTGAACCAGCCCTGAATGAGACCCCCACCAACGCCCTAGCAATGTGACATTCCTCTTAGGCTTCAGGTTTGCTATGTACATAATAAAAAGAAAGATGAAACACATAGGCATGAGCTTTAACAGTGAAGTAATCAGTATTCAAGCAGAGATCTTTAAAAGCTTTGTTTTGCTTTCCCGTCATTTGCATGTTGACAGATATAAGGCAAATGCAGAGAGTATGTCAGTAAAACTGCCATAAAATGAAGAGATCAGTGTTCCTAAGGGATTCTGTATCCCAGGTTTGCAGGGAATAAAGCCCTCATGTTTATACACACAGCAGTGGTAAACTGATCTGGAAACAATCAATATGCAAGAAATAAACTGCATGATTAAAAAACACAGAAATGGGAGGGTCATGGGTGGAATGGGGGGTGTTCCTAGCATTTAGATGCGTTGTTATAGAATACGGGGGACATGTGCCCAATTTAGGTGCATACATTTGATTCACGTTGTTGTGATTCGAGGTAGTGAGCCCTAGGACCACAGTCATAGGTCCTACTGCAGTAGACAGGCCACCTCCGAAGCCAAAGAAAAGGAGAAAAAGCAGTGTCTTAAAAGCTAGATGAAGCTGCAACTCAGGAACTAGCAAGGCTGGAACTCAGTCACTAGTGAAAGTGGAACTCAGGAACCAGTGAAGCTGGAGCTCGGGAACTAGCAAGACTGGAACTCAGGACTTGGCAAGGCCAGGAGAGCTGAGTTGCGAAGGCACAGGAAGAGGGTCTGGGCTTCCATGAAATACGCCTAGATTCAAGATGTCACGGGATCTGGTAAGGGATCTGGGGAGCGGGAGTCCCCACTAGACACTAAGGACTTTTTTTTTCTTCAAATTTGAATATAGGTCAGGCAGGGGTTAGAGTGGGGGAGGGAAGACAACAGGGAATTTGTTGTTGTTTTTTTTAAGTCAGGGGATGGAGAGGTAATGGATGGGGGTGCCTTAGACACCAGGGATTGTTCGGGGGGGGGGGGGGGGGATTGGGTTGGGTAAGAGGGTGCCACTAGGGTTTTTCAGGGGTCAGGACAGGAGAAATGCTGTGGCATGCTTGCCTGCAGCTTTTCTTTCTTTCTTTTTAATATCACCCTTGCTATCAGTGTATGAGCCAATCATAACTCAGGCACTGACAGGAAAAGTGACATTTATCAATGAGCTCTGCAATATTAACACAGCAGTAATTTACATGCTCACTGATTATAGCATGCCATGGTATTTTTTGTACAATATTTTGTGGTAGAGCTGTGACTCTTGTGAGGCTTCCTGCATCTGCCCCTATGTCGCTAAATTAGCTACCTTTGTATATCTCAGTATATCATGTGCTTAGGTGACCTCAGTGTGTACCAATTAAACCCAAAAAATGAAAGAAAAACAACAACTATTGTGCAGCTGACATGTAAACACTTTCTTATAGTCTACAATTAATGAAGTTCCAGCATTAAAGAGACAAAAGAATGCAAAAATGGGTTATTCACTGAAAATATACCTCCAACCAGCTGAATGTCATTGTTCTTTTTTTCAGTGCTTTCCTTGAGCAGGTTCATTGCAAAACCGGCACAATACACTCACCCTTGAGTAGAAACACCATCATCGGGCAATGACAGCTCAACTTAAAACTAAAACAATCCTAGAAAAGGTGTAGCGACAGAACCTCTGGACCAACCATTTCCACCCTGACCATTTACGTAGTAAATTATCATTCAGTCATTTGGAAACCGTATAAGAACAGTTTGAGAAAATGTTACATGACTGTTTTCATGTAGAAAGCAGAAAGGATGTTCTTACAATAATTCATTTTATCTTCCCTTGGCCTTTCTGGTACAACCCCCCCCCCCCCCCCAAAATAAAAAACATATTTTGGAGGAATCCAACAATATAGAGGAAAATCCACAGATCAAAAGACGAAGCTGTTCCTACAGTATGTGTGAGGCTTGAGCAACATAAATCTCTTTATAATTTCTTGTAGTGAATAACAAAATAAACTTCCCTCACCTCCATGACACATTACTGGGGAAAGGGAAAAATAACGGAGTTTGTGAAACACATTCCTTTAGGGGCCCTTTTATAAAGTGGCGGTAAGCCCAACAGGGCCTTACAGCACACTAATCTGGAACTACCAGCGGTGCCCACACTAGGGAAAATAGGGAGGTAATTTCTAATGTGGGGCTAACCTGGCGGTAATTTGGCACTGTCACGTGCTACTCAGTTACCATTGGGTTAGCACAGGAGCCCTTACTGCCAGTTCAGTGGGTGGCAGTAAGTGCTTCCATCGCCTGGCCACGTGGAAAGAGTAATCTTACCATATGGCATGGCTATTTTCAGGCTTTTTTACCCACTGAGGTACAGGGCCGCCGAGAGACTGGGCCGCCCCTGAGGTCGTCGTCACCGCCACCCCCCAGGCCGCCACGCCGCAGTCCCCACCCGCCCCCTCCGTCCGCCACCAGGCCGGGCCCCCTGCATTGGATTCGCCTCATCAGACGAGGGCGGGACACAGGGAGGGAAGGCCCGAAGGGAGGCGAATCCGATCTGCTGCTGCTGGCTGCACTTTCAGTCACAGAGTGAGGTGACAGGTGAGGCTTTGTGATGATTTCAATGCGGGGGGCCTGGCCCGGTGGTGGACGGTCGACGGAGCCGAGGCTGGGTGAGATCGGAGACTGTGGCGCTGGGCCCCCCTTGGAGGTCCAGGCCCAGGGAATTTTGTTCCCCATGCCTCCCTCTCTATGGCCCTGCTGAGGTGAAAAGTGCCACATCGTGTGGCAAAAAGGGTCCCCAGCCACTAGCGCAGGGCCCTTTTTACCACAACTTGGTAAAAGGACCCCTGAAGAAGGCAATTTTCAAAGGTATTTAGGGGCCCTTTTACCAAGCTGCGGTTACCGCAGCCTAAAATAGCATACTGCGGGGTGCACTGTGTCCTGTGGTACTTTGAACCTATGTGTGTGTGCTACTGGCTAACATGGCCATTAAATCAGAAAATGGAAAATCTGCCATTTTTCAGCTGCAGCAAAAAGTGGCCTTAGCGCGTGGAAAAGACCTGTATAAGGGAATGCTAAGACCAGGAAAGGACTGACAGTGATCTGTGCCTCCAGGCAGTAAGGGTCATTGGGCCCACCCTGATGGCTGCCTGCTGCTCCCTCCCACACACTACAGCCCCCCTACCACCGCAGCTGCTGTCCCCCTCCTGCATGCCTCAGTCGGCCCTTCCCAGTCCTACCTTGCAGGGCCCTGATGGTGTAGTGGCTTCTTTAGGGGCAGGAGAAAACCCCACTCTTTCCTGCCCACTACTGCTATTCTGTCCGGTGCTGTCATGTTTTCAAAATGGGTACTTCGATAGTCTCATGAGTCTGGGAGTTTCGGCAGCCATTTTTAAAACATGGTGGTGCTGGGCAGAATAGCAGCAGTGGGCAGGAAAGAGTGTTGTTCTTTCCTGCCCCTGCAGAGGCCACTAGACCATCAGGGTCCTTCAAGGTGGGACCGGGGAGGGCCCACTGAGGCTCGGGGGGCTTCACTGTGTGGTGGCGATGGTGATGGGGGGGGGAGGGAAAAGCCTCTGGGCCCCCTAGAGGCTCTGGGCCCTCGGGCACTTCCTGGTTGCTCAAATAGTCAGTCTGACCCTAGCTAAGACAAATTTTGCTGCAGCTTAGTAAATGGACCCCTTCGCGATTTCCATACATAAACAGAGTTTTATGCATAGCAATGGCCTTTTTGAAAATTACTCACCCAATATGTGTCTAGGGCCACTACATGCCAAAGTTTACGCACAGATAGGAGAAATAGTATGTTCTGACATTAAAAAAAAGTTGGGAAGCACTGAACAGAGGTGAGCTCAGGAAGGATGGGGGAGTATGAAAGAGAAAGAGATTAGACTCCTGTTTTGGGAGTAGGGAACAGGGAGAGCTGGGGAGAAGATCAAGACTGGAGGAGGAGCAGAAAAAGAGCAAGAGAAAATTTGGAGGTCTGCTGGGAGGAGGTGGTGTTGGAGAGAGTAAGAAAATGGGAAAGGGAAAGCTGTCAGAGACTGTTCTACACAAGATATGAAATGCTTACTGGTATGCAAAATAAAGAAATATAAAAAAAAGACAAAAATTACTCTTTTATCCCTGTTTTGCAGTTTATCTTGCACTCATTCCTTCATTGCATCTCAAGTAGGACCAATTCTATGACAAGCACAAGTTCAGGTCTTTGCACGATAAGGATGCTTTATTCTCAACCACTCCTCGGATACTCTTGCCTGACATTTGCTAAGTGGACATTAGAGAACAAAAAAGGGTTTGAGGATTTTGGGAAAGAATGAGCTTTTGGTAAGAATGAAGCCGTCATTCTCGGTCTCATGTTCCACTGAATAGCTACTCCCATAAGACTACAGACACCTCTCCTGTCTTATGAACAGCACCTGCTTAATGAGAATACTGGCAGAATATGTGCAAGTAAGGCATTCAAAAAGAATGGTAAAAAGAACACACAGCACTGACTGAAGCTGGCTGCCTCATTTCTCATCCTTTTGAAGGAATTGTTAGTCATATCTGCTATCAAGGTAAGATCTTACAGATTTCATGTTGCTCCATACTGCAGTATCAAGCCCCAGATTCCAACAACTGTAATCAGACTTGGGAATGATTTACAAGCATGCACACGTTTCTGAAACACAAAATCATCTTACGCATCATAAGGAGGTAGAATGCCATTTCACATTCCCTTGGCTTTTGGTGACAGCCCTTTGATAGAAACCCTTTATACTCGTACCCCATTCCAACGCAGATCGATTTGCCAATAAAAAGAGTTAAATAAAAGAAAAAGAAACCCCTTTATACTACCATCTGTATTGGCTTTGTGACTTGCACATGATCTTTATAAATTCCTCACAGTGATGACCTTGCAGTCATGTACAGGGCTCTCATGCTGTGCTTCTAACATGATGTTATTCAATGTCTAACTGACAACTGAGATAAAAGCAGAAGGACCCTCATGGATAATCGTTAATGGGAGAAAATGTCCTCCTTGTCTGCAACTATGCTACTAGAGCTCCACTGGCAGCTGATGTACATACCATAGAGGTCCTTTGGCACGCCAATTGTAGCACTTTTCTATTTAACATTTGGGGGCCCTTTGGCATGCAGCAACACACTTGCCGAGCCCCAGTCCGGAACTACTGCAGGAGCCTGGCGGTAGTGCCCATCCCCTGAAAGGTAACTATAAGAAACACATCAGGCTGTACCCCACAGCACACAAAGGAAATGAGGGACTGAGAAATATGGATACAGAGAGCAGAGACCCCCAGCAGACAGGAGAGGGAAAAGCCAGCAAAAAATAGACAGCCGGGCCTGAGACTCACCCCACTCAGAAAGAGCAGAACACAGTAACAGCGAGGGTAGTGATAGCAAAAAAGAATTCAAACAGTCACAAGGGAAAGACTGCTCCAAACACTCAGCTTCCAGAGGCAGGCAAAATACTGCAGTCAGAGGGTTAACCAGGCTCTGAACACACAGCTGCCAGAGGCAGGAACACTGCAGACAAGGGTTAATGTAAACACAGGGAAGAACAAACAAACAACCCCCACAGAAAGAAACAAAGGTCCCTAGTCTGCCACAAAGACAAGAAGCACACAAAATACAAGCACAGCACAAAGGGTAACTCCAAGGGAAACAAAACAAACAACCTGGAACAGAATGATAAATGAGCTTACCACAAAGCACCACAGTCATTGTTGCCAGGTGCTGTGCGAGTTCGGCGGTTTTTTCCGGGGCTTCTATTGGTCCAATTTGGTCCAATAGAAGCTTTTCCGGGGCTTCTATTGGTCCAAATTGGACCAATAGAAGCCTTTCAGGGGCGGGGTTGATGTCAGGGATGACGTAGGGGGCGGGGCTAGTGACATGGGAGGCGGGGTTAGCGACATGGGGCGGGGTTAGGTGACGCGGGGGCGGGGTTCGGTGACGCGGAAGACAGGGATTGGCTACGGGCGGGTTTTGGGCGGGTTTACGGCTCGTTTCGGGCTGGGAAAATTTTTCCCAGCTGGCAACCCAGACCACAGTCAAACAGAGGAAATCACAGGTGAGGGAAGAGGGGTAATCAGACACACGCTGGAAGCAGCAAGCACACTGAGACAGAACAACAGAGGGCTACAGCAAGGAAGGAGAAAACAAACTCCACAACACACAGAGCAAAAGCTCAAACAGCGCAAGGTAAGGCTTCAGCAAAAAACAAAGGGCAACGCCAAAGCAAGGGTTGTAGGGAAGGGTAAGCTTAAGTAGATCAGACTGACTTCAGCTCAGCCCAGATGGGCCAATCAGGAACGGTTCCAGGCATTCCCCTGTCTGACTAGCAGAGTTAAACAGAATCATAACAACAAGCCTGCATTATCTGCAAGATTGCCTGCTTGGTATTCATAATATTTGATGGCTTCACTTTTGAGTACCTACTTAATTTATGATCATTTCCTCTCTGTAATATAACTTCTATAGCAAATGCTGCATGTTTGCTCTAGTTTCCTTCCCCTTTAGAAATTTGTTATAAGAAGGTACTGGAGGCCGGGTTCCTTTTCTTATAAAGCAGTTCAGATATGTTAATCTCTTCAACTGATTTAAAACTATAATCCTCTTACTATTCTTTCAGGAGAAATCTAAAGATTTACTTGTTATTATAATTTACTGTGAGCCTTTTCACCAGGGGCATAGCTAGGTGGGGCCACGGGGGCATGGGCCCCCGCAGATTTAGCCCTGGTGCCCCTGCTTTCACTCCCGTGGCTGACCCTCCCCCGCCACATTCAACCCCCCCTCCTGCCGCCGCCAACCCTCCCCCGCCGCCATCAGGTACCTTTGCTGGCGGGAGCCCCCAACCCCCGCCAGCCGAAGTCCTCTTCAGTGCCGGTCTCCGGAGTGATGCTGATCTGGATTCTGTTTCTGTGAGTCCTGACATCCTGCATGTAGGAATGTGCAGGACATCAGGACTCATAGAAACAGAATCCAGATCAGCGAATGCGCCGGACTTGGAGACCGGCGCTGAAGGGGACTTCGGTTGGCGGAGGTTGAGGACCCCTGCCAGCAAAGGTACCTGGCGGTGGTGGGGGAGGGTTGACGGCGGCGGGAGGGGGGGGGGGGTTGAAAGGGATGGGGAGGGTGGGCGTCGGCGCGGGGAGGGGGGTCAAAAGTGGCGGGGGTCGGCAGCGCTGGGGGGGCTAAAATGTGCCCCCTCACCTCGGGCTTTGGACCCCCCCTCCCACCGAAATCTGGCTACGCCCCTGCTTTTCACACTAGGTTGACACCGGCTTTGAACCTTTTATGGGAGTTGGTGGAATACAACTACTGTACCCATCTATTTATCTATTTACACAAGACTTTAGCTGGTGTAAGTCCAGTGCCAAGAGTTGGGTGCAGGAATCCGCTCTAAACACTATTCTATGAAGGGTGCACTTAGGGCCAGATTCTAAATATGGTACTTAAAACATCGGTGCGGAAAATATTTCTGCCTAAACCTATTCTATCAATGGCACCTAGATTTAGGCATGGTATATAGAACACACTTAGTTGATATCCTAGCGCCTACAACTACATGCATCCATTTACACCAATGAAAACATGGTGTAAATCCCGGCACATAGATTTAGGCGCAGAGGGCCATATTCTATAACAATGCGTTCAAATTTTGGAACACCCACAAAATGCCCATTTCCCTGTCCATAACCATGCCCCTTTTGTCAGCAGAGCCTCACCTCCGTGTGAAAGTGACAGATCGCCTCACTTCAGGCCTTCCCTCATTGTGTCCCGCTCTCGTCACTTCCTGTTTCTGCGAGGGTGGGGCACAGTGAGGGAGGGCCGAAGGGAGGCGATCTGCCACCTTCACACGGAGGTGAGGCGCTGTTGATTTGAATGCAGGGGGCCCGGTCATGGTGGCGGACAGAGGGGGGCTATTGACGGAGCCGAGGGTGGGCAGGTGAGACAGGGGACTGCAGCGCTGGTGGCCTGGGAGCAGGAAAAGGAGAGACCCTGGCACCGGGCCCTCCTTGGAGGCCTGGGCCAGGGGAATTTTGTCCTCCCTGCCCCCTCTCAGCGGCCCTGGTACTCATTATTGCTTATGTGCTGTTAACAACACTGATTGGCTTGTTAAGCCAATTAAGTTATGTGCATTGTTATAGGATACGCTTGGATTTCAGTATGGAATGCTAGGCACGCTAGACAGAATCCAGGGGTTAGCGCCAATACTTTCTGGTGCCAAATTTTGAGCGCCATAAATAGATCTCCCCCTTAAGTGCATACTCGCCACACAAACCAGGTAGCCTGTTATTGCAGAATCTTCTAAAGGGCATAACCAATAGGGATTTAATCTAATAATCTTCTGATTTTGCAGGCTCTTCCTTCAGTTAAATATATTTGCATTCAGAAAACGTTTGCACATACTTGACCCATTGAAATTCCACTCTGCTAAATGGATATTTTAGCTCCTCCTCTCCCACCACCACCAAAGAATTTGAAATTGAAAAAAGAAAGCAGTCCATTTCTTTTATGCATTATGACAAACTGCAAGTTATGGGCTTGCATTTGTTTATGCAGGATTTTTTTTTATTTTTCCTTTTTTAAATCTTCCAGTGTTAAAGCAACAAGAAAACATTTAGGATGTCCTTTGGTGGAATCTTATTACACTTGTTATATATGTAAACTGATATTCTTTGATGCCAGCACGTTGCCCATACAGAGAAATCTCTGCACAATGAAAACAAAGCCTTAAATACAAAAAATAAAAATAAAAAAATAAGGGGAAAAATCATAACTAAAATGTAATTTCTCTTTTATCTGATTAGTCAAATACAATAACAGATTGTCTGGTAACACAAATTGGCAATAATACAAAAAATCTACCTTTTACAGTATTTCAAGAAAAATAACTTCATTTGAATACAAAAGGATAAATACACTCTTTTATTTTCCCTCTAGTCACTCCTGTATGTGAACACTATCATCCCAAGGATGTAGTGCCGCTAGGATATACAAGGAAAGGACTGACTTGATTTGTTTTGAGGGGAAGAGAGGGCTGTTACACATGTGCATCACTAACATTGGACAAATCTTTCAACCAACAAGGGTTTACAGAGCAACGTTCACTAAAGCACAGGTTGGAAGGGTTCCAGGACTGAAGCAGGCCAATATGGCAGCTTAAACGGATTTCCTTATACCCACAATGCACTGACAGCAAAGAATGCCTCTATTTGGTTGGTCCACACTGGGTAGAGGTACAACAGCTCACCACGTCGAAGTAGCAAATGTTGTTTTGATTTTATAACTCGTAGTGTTTTTGTTTTCAACTGTCAACGCCTTTCAATTCAGTGTAAGGTCCTGCAGTTACTTTTTCGTGATTTGCAATGCTAATGCCAGCAACTGCCAACTTGAATCAGAATTTAACAGTCTTGATTGCAACGCTGTCCACGATTTGATATAAATATGGCTTAGTTCAGATGGGTCTTCTCTTATTGTCTGCTTTTTAACATTTTTTAAATTATTATTTCTGTAGCAAATGCTTGCGTTTGACTTTTTTTTGTATTATTGTGGTGGCACATTCCTTTGAGCAGTCTGGAGTTGACATCACTAGCTAGCCAGACCCTAGATTTTGACTAGGCCGGTCAGTGCTAGTAGAGCTGTCAGCATGAGTAAAGAGCTCTGTGACCTTGCCCCACGATTGGGCTTTGAACCACATCCACCTGCATCCTTCTCACATTTCAACTTTTCACACAAAATGCCGGTGTAGGCTGCAGGGCACTGGCAACGCACATTGTTGTGGCATATTCCTCCGTTCTGGCACCGCAGCAGTTCATTGTCACATACGTTCGCTGCAGAAAGGAAAACAAACAAATGAAAAAAAAAGTAAGGCAGAGTAAACCTACATTTATCAGGCAAACAGAGCTATGAACTTTAAAACATATATTGATTTTTTTTTTCAGCTGGGATACACATATCAGATGTGCTTCCAATTTCTAGGTGATTGCAGTTCACCACTTTTTTTTTTAAATCATATTAGCTATTATGGTATAGATCTTTGCTATAATGCTGAAGAACAATATTGTCTATTTCAGACATCTGGATGCAAAGGAACCTGATGCTCACTTACGGGAAGTGTCTTTTTCTGTACTGAGTGGCAAAGCTTTGTTTTAAAGAGGCAAAGCCATTTTCAAAGAATTCAGGACTGTTTGGATAAGAGTGACAATTACAGGGAAACCACTACATAGGATTGCAGGGCTGATGTTAAACATGCTGGGACACTAGGCAGAAATTTGGGATGGGGCCTCAAAGCCCACCAGCTGGTTTCATCTCTTTCAGCATTAAGCAGGCCTGGGGGTCCCCTGTAGCATGAGGGCCTAGGGCAATTGCTTGTTTGCACAACCTTAACGCCAGCCCTGCCAGACCATCTTGTGTTATAATATTGCACCATCATTGAGGAAGAAAATGAATCTCTTAAAAAGTAGATATGGTGAAATACAGCATGGGGAAATCAACAACCCAGTCTTCAGGACATACCTAATCAGTTGGGTTTTCAGGGTATCCACAAGGAATATGCAAAGGCCAGATTTTCATATCATGGAAACAGTCTATGTGAATCTCTCTCATTTTAGATATCCTGAAAACCTGACTAGCTGGATACTTCCTGAAGACTGGGTTCAGAGTCATTCATCTCTACAGTGTGCCCATTTCTATGTTACGAGGAGCTGGAGAAAATTACATTTCCTATAGCTACTGGATGAATATAAATACGTTCCCCCAAATAATCAGCAGGTGGCGTGCAGCGCTGTTAATATCCGTCGTTTGTGCTGAAACTGGATATTCAATGCTGGGCGATATCTGGTCACCGACATTGAATATCCGGGTTTTTTAAAGCTGGTACCGCATGACCAGTTAACTCGATATTCAGAGATAACTGGCCACTCAGTGCATAAGGATAGGACAGCTATTTACGCAGTTCTATTTATGTGCCAACACTGGCTGGTTAGCTCTGACTATCAAGAGCTAATGGATTCCACCTCCAAAATGCCCCAACATAGCGAGCTTGCACTTTGGCTCTAGATGGTCATTTTCAGAGAAGATAACCAGTTAAGTGCCACTGAAAATGACTGGATAGCCACCGATAAGCGAGTTAACCGGTCTGCGGCCATTTCTAGCCGGTTAACTCGGATTGTCTTTCCACTGGGAAATAAGATTCCTTCTTATAAAATTACTTCATTTTGTTTTCAAAAATGCAAGTTGTACACATTTTCCAAGATAATGAAGAATACAAGATATTAGCAATAACAATTTCGTTAATTTGCCAGATATCTTTTCTGTGTAATATTTTGTTAATGCTTATGTTATTCCGTAATATATCATGCACAATAGATATCTCATACAGCTTACAAAATAGCACATTCCAAATATCTGATGAAACTGTATTTTGCATCCTATAGTATGTAGCAAGTTGTATTTTACATTCCAGGTTTGGCCCATTCAGCTTAATTTAACCTTGCAGGAATCTCTCTTGCCTGATTAAACTGTTTTGAATAGCAATCCTATTGCTCCTAACAAGACTCTAAAGGGCCCTTTAACTAACACTTACCCCCCCTGTTTATAAAGCCATGCTAGCGGTTACCGGTGTCAGCCCATTCGCTTTGAATAGGCTGTGTTGGCATTGTTGTGCGGCTTTATACTTTATAAACAGGAGAGTTAGTGCGTGCTAACGAACATTAGTGTGTGCTAAATGTTGCATATCTTTTTTTTTATACCTATGAGTCACATGACTAAACTTTAATACAAAGGCCCCTAAATTGCTTGCATTTCTCACAAATTCAGATCAGTCGAGACATCTCAAGTTCTACTAGCATTTTAGAACAGGCGCTCCTGATATGGAGTCCCTTCTCAAATATATGGAAAAATGGATGTTTATGCACTGGTTATATGCAACATGAACATCCATTTTAGAAAAGTAATCATGGAAATATCAAGGAGACTAAATGGGAAATAAACATTTAAGTTGTGGAATAGCAATATAAATGTTATGTGCCGGAACATACAGATTTATCTTAGCTTGTTAGAAACATGCACATATATTTTGCCTGAAGCTGTCATACAGTCCAATATTCCTTGCAAGTTTGGCATTTTGCTCTTTGCAATACGGTTTCAGAAGAGATTGTCAGTTCAACATTTATTTACCAGTGCTTTATATGTATCATACTTTGGTCTGTCTCAGACTAGAAGAACCAATGTTATACAGGATTGGACTCCTGACGCAGGCAGTATTGCCGAAACATGGCCTGTGTTGAATCATGCCTCTAGTTCAACCACATTTGTGTTGAATTTTAATAAATTTTAAGTAAGACTTTTAAGTAAGATTCTCTTGGGTTCCTTTTTTCCTCACTTGTTGCTTGTTGTTGTGTGCACAGCTCAATGTGAACACTTTTCTGAAACCTAGACACCCTATGTAGCAGTTGTCAATTCAGACATTGATCTGTTAGGTCATAGACATTCATTCCCCTTCTGAAAAAGGAAATAAATGTTCATTTTTAAGCCCCTCCTAGCCCTGCCCTAAATGCACCCTGACCACACCCCTTTGCCATCTGCAGGCTTTTCAGTTTTAGACATTTATATCCCGGCTTTGTAAAATCAGAAC
This sequence comes from Microcaecilia unicolor, assembly GCF_901765095.1. Taxonomy (NCBI): domain Eukaryota; kingdom Metazoa; phylum Chordata; class Amphibia; order Gymnophiona; family Siphonopidae; genus Microcaecilia; species Microcaecilia unicolor. The sequence continues at coordinate 105,617,812 of NC_044036.1, forward strand.
TTAGAGGCAGATGCACTAAAGCTAAATGAGCCTTTAATGACTCTCCAACGAGGAAAATTTGATCCGTTGCATGCATCAAAGGGCTTTTACCGAGGAAGCCAGCAGCTAACGAAAACGGAATGGAGATGAGCAATTAGTGTGAAAACCCCATTGAAACGACATGCACTAACCTTTTCCGATTGCCTTTACGCAGGAAAAAGGCAGGAAATCTAACGAGAGGTCTGGACCACTCGTTAGGACAGCTCTGTGCCAGGAAAAATCATTAAGTAAAAAAATAAACAAACTTTGAGCCAATCCCAGCGCATTAGCAGAGCTAAAAGCGCTGTGATTGGTCCAAAGGACGTCAGAAAACACATAAATAAATAAAAATAAAAAAAGGATCGGGAGGGGGCAAGGGCGCTCATCAGGAGCGTCCTGTACGGACGGCCTTGCCCCCCCCCGCTGCTCCCCACTTTCCGCCGCTCCCCCCACCCCAAAAAAGCAAAATTCTAGCAGCCCCTGCCCCCTCCCTTCCTCACTACTCTCTCACCTCAGCTCCGCCTCCCGACATCCTCCGTCCTGTGCCCCGCCCCCTTTTGGGGTCGTCGCCGCCATTCCCCTCCTCCATCGGTCCCCCCTCCCTCTTACCGGGCCCGTGCAGCGCCTCTCTCCTCTGTCCGAAGGCGCTGCACGGGCAAGAAGAAAGCTGATGCCTGCCTTCGCCCAGCTTCGATGGCGCGTCTTTCTCCTGCTGGGCCCGCCCCTGTCTGACGTCAGTAAGTTACTGACGTCAGACAGGGGCGGGCCCAGCAGGAGAAAGACGCGCCATCGAAGCTGGGCGAAGGCAGGCATCAGCTTTCTTCTTGCCCGTGCAGCGCCTTCGGACAGAGGAGAGAGGCGCTGCACGGGCCCGGTAAGAGGGAGGGGGGACCGATGGAGGAGGGGAATGGCGGCGACGACCCCAAAAGGGGGCGGGGCGGAGGACGGAGGATGTCGGGAGGCGGAGCTGAGGTGAGAGAGTAGTGAGGAAGGGAGGGGGGCAGGGGCTGCTTGAATTTTGCTTTTTCGGGGTGGGGGGAGCGGCGGAAAGTGGGGAGCAGCGGGGGGGGGGGGGGGCAAGGCCGTCCGTACAGGACGCTCCTGGTGAGCGCCCTTGCCCCCTCCCGACCCTTTTTTTTTATTTTTGTTTTGATTTGGGAGCCATGTGCTTGTGATTTGACTGTGTTTTGACTGTTTGTGGCATGCGCAGAGCAGCTAACATAACGCTTGGCTGCTCTGCGCATGATTTGGGGGCCGATTAACGATGTGTATTGTGATTCTTTGATACATTGTACGTTTCAATACCGATCTCAGCATGTGTGACTTTTTTTTTTGGTGCATTTTTCGTTATTTTAAAATCGTTAGGGACTTTAACGATTTAGATTTTTTTTACGTTTGGTTGCTGCATCTGCCTCTTAGACATTTATGCAAGATAAATGTTTATGTGTCGAATAATTTGCACTGGCTCCCAGTGAAAGAACAAATCATTTTTAAGATATGTTGTCTTGTTTTCAAAATTTTAGAGGGTCATTGTCCATTTGATTTGGCATCATTAATTACTCTATTGAGAGATGTTAGTGATCATTCAACATGTGCCTATTTGCTATTAGAATTTCCCTCTTTTAGAGGTGTTAAATTAAAAAGTTTTCAGGAATGCACAGATGTAGAAGTGAGATCATGTTTATCCTAGGCTTTCTTTCATAAACAGTTGAAATCACATTTGTTTTCTAAATTTTTGTTATGAGATTATTGTTACTTTTCTGTTTATGTTATTAATTATTATCATCAGAGATAGATTGTGCTGTTCTTATAAGGCAATCGTTAACCTGCTCTGAACCTAAATCTAGGGAGAGAAGAGGGCTATAAGTACCCATCAACATCATCATTTATTTATGTATATCTTAAATGTGAATGACACTTCTAAAATAAGCACTAAAATTAAAACAAAGCTTCTGCATGCAAATGAGTAAACTGGGACATTAACTCTTTACAAAACATGATAATTAATCAAAAATATTCTGCTCAGGTGACCAAAAGGCTGTGTTCAACTATATTCCATTTTGTTTCAGCACATTCTCATAACACTGTCAAAATACTTTGGTTAGTTTACTGATAAAGTCCTTGAAATGTGGGTCAAAGATTCTGATCTACAAATATCACCGTTGAACTTCCTGTGTGACCACATATTCACTGGGGTTATTTCTTTTTGAAGAAGGCAGCCTATGATGGCCATTTTGTGACAGCAGAACTGTAACAGCAGTGTGCTTATCAAAGCAATCATGCTGACATCACTGATCACTCAGCTCCTGTTCACGACCTACTTTATTTTAAAACATGTACATGGACACTCTCCCCGGTTGATGAACAGTCTTTATCACCCTTAAATTTTTGTTATTGAGAATAACAGTGCTAAAGATAACTCATCAAAGTTTAGCACAGCTCAGAACCAGCTGGTGATATTAAATTGTTGCTGTTAAGTTCCAGGTATTTGAAAGTGTAAATATGGACTGATAATTAATAACAAAATATGTTTCATGAGTGTTAGACATGAGCTGAAAGCAAACTGTTGCAAGGTTTTGGAAGCTTTGTAAAGTGCTGTAATATTTTGGCAACAGATACCCAATAGGAAAGAAGTCATTTTTAAAATCAGGCACAGTGAGCTTTGTTTGAAAATCATGGAAATGAAGCTTTAGAATAAACACAATGAAAAAAAATTATTTTTCAGAGCAGACCACACAGATCAATAATTTTTACTGTTGATGTTTCACTTAAATGTGGTTGCAAGGCTGACTTTTGGTAGGCAACAGGTCTCTGATTTGGGCATGAGCAGTGGTAACATATCTCTCCCATCAACACTGATCATAGTTGGTCTTGAATAATTGAGGAGAAATCGATAGTTAATTAAAAGTGCCTTTTTAATAGAAGATGAGATCTTTCTCTTCCTGTTTGGATTTGAATATAAATCAGATGCTTGGAACAGCTGAACTATTCTAAGTAGCCAACACAAAGTAAACTTTTTTTGCAACCTCAGAGAACAATGGGGAGGAGTGGCCTAGTGTTTAGGGTGGTGGACTTTGGTCCTGAGGAACTGAGTTCAATTCCCACTTCAGGCACAGGCAGCTCCTTGTGACTCTGGGCAAGTCACTTAACCCTCCATTGCCACATTGAGCCTGCCATGAGTGGGAAAGTGCAGGCTACAAATGTAACAAAAAAAAAATACATACCCCTCTCCTGAAAGTATTTTCCATGCAAAAGAATGGTTAAGAACCAAATAATAAACCTATGTAATCATTCTTAAAAAATAATCTGCTCCATGATTCTCCTTCCAGCCTGTTTCCCCATCTCTTCTTCCCAGTGTTTAAATGTATGTTTATTTACACTTGATGAATCGCTTTATTTTTAACAATTAAATCAAAGCGATTTACAAAATAGTTAAAAACATAAATAAAAGAAAGGAATGCCAAAGATGAACAGGAAAGTAACCAGTCACACTAAAGTACAGTTAAAACATAGCTGCAGAACTACTGCACACTCTTCAGACACAACTGCTCTGCAATTGCAGAAACACTGATTTCTGAGAAAAAATGTGGGGCCTTTTTACTAAGCTGCGTAAGCATTTACACGCATCCAAATGGAGTTACCGCACGGCTATCGAGTGGCTCTTGCGGTAATTTCATTTTTGCCACGTGTCCGATACGTGCAGCCAAAAAATAATTGTTATTTTTTGCCACGCATATTGGACGCGCGCCAAGTGGCATTTGGCACACGTAGGTCATTACCGTCCGGGGTTAC